>NW_024099408.1:0-13762 GCF_016545835.1 Crotalus tigris
ATGTAAAAACGGACCTCAGAATGGGATTCGGGGTTAAATTTCATGCTTAAAAATGGTGCTTTTTCTAGTTTTCAATAATTGAGACATTTTGGTATCCAGGGAAGGAAATCCCTGATGCCGGGGTCATAGATTTTTGTGCTCCGGAGATGAAAAATTTTTTTGGACGGAAATGTAAAAACGGACCTCAGAATGGAATTCTGGGTTAAATTTAATGCTTAAAAATGGTGCTTTTTCTAGTTTTCAAAAATTGAGCCGTTTTTGTGTCCGGGGAGGGAAATTCCTGATGCCGGGGTCACGGATTTTTGTGCTCCGGAGATGAAAATTTTTTTTTTGCAGAAATGTAAAAACGGACCTTAGAATTGGATTCCGAGTTAAATTTCATGCTTAAAAATGGTGCTTTTTGTAGTTTTCAAAAATTGAGCCGTTTTGTTATCCAGGGAAGGAAATCCCTGATGCCGGGGTCACGGATTTTTGTGCTCCGGATGTGAAAAATTTTTGGGGACCCAAATGTAAAAACAGACCTCAGAATGGGATTCGGGGTTAAATTTCATGCTTAAAAGTGGTGCTTCTTCTAGTTTTCAAAAATTGAGCCGTTTTAGTGTCCGGGGAAGGAAATTCCTGATGCCGGCGTCATAGATTTTTGAGCTCCGGAGATGAAAATTTTTTTTGACCCAAATGTAAAAACGGACCTCAGAATGGGATTCAGGGTTAAATTTCATGTTTAAAAATTGTGATTTGTCTAGTTTTCAAAAATTGAGCCGTTTTGTTATCCAGGAAAGGAAATTTCTAATGCCGGGGTTACGGATTTTGTGCTCCGGATGTGAAATTTTTTTTTTTTGACCCAAATGTAAAAACGGACCTCAGAATGGGATTCGGGGGTAAATTTCATGCTTAAAAATATTGCTTTTTCTAGTTTTCAAAATTTGAGCCGTTTTGGTATCCAGGGAAGGAAATCCCTGATGGCCGTGTTTCACGTTTTTTGTTGCTCTGGATGTGAAAATTTTTTTTTGCCCAAATTAAAACCTGACCTGAGAATGTGTGATTCTGGTTAAATTTAATGCTAAAATGGGGTTGTCTAGTTTTCAAAATTGAGCCCTTTTGGTATCCAGGAAGGATCCTGCTGTGGCTGGGGAAGGAAATTCCTGATGCCGGGTCCACCTGATTTTGTTGCTCTCCGGATGTAAATTTTTTTTTGACCCAAATGTAAACAGACCTCAGAATGGATTCGGGGTTATAACTTCCTGCTTAAAAATGGTGCTTCTCTAGTTTTCAAAAATTGAGCCGTTTTTAGTGTCGGGGAGGAAATTCCTATGCCGGTTCATAGATTTTTGGCCTCCGGAGATGAAAATTTTTTTGATCCCAAATGTAAAAACGGTAGCTCAGAATGGTATTTCGGGGTAAATTTGATTGCTTAAAAATGTGCTTTCTGTCTAGTTTTTCAAATTGAGCCGTTGGTATCCAGGGAAGGATAGTCCTGATGCCGGGGTCACGGATTTTTGTGCTCCGGATGTGAAAATTTTTTTTTGACCCAAATGTAAAAACGGATCTCAGAATGGGATTCGGGTTTAAATTTCATGCTTAAAAATGATGCTTTTTCTAGTTTTCAAAAATTGAGATATTTTGGTATCCAGGGAAGGAAATCCCTGATGTGTCCGGGGAGGGAAATTCCTGATGCCGGGGTCACGGATTTTTGTGCTCCGAATGCGAAAATTTTTTTTTGACCCAAATGTAAAAAGTGACCTGAGAATGTGATTCTGGGTTAAATTTCATGCTTAAAAATGGGGATTTGTCTAGTTTTCAAAAATTGAGCCATTTTGGTATCCAGGGAAGGAAATCCCTGATGTGTCTGGGGAAGGAAATTCCTGATGCCAGGGTCACGGATATTTGTGCTCCGAATTTGAAATTTTTTTTTGACCCAAATGTAAAAACGGACCTCAGAATGGGATTCGGGGTTAAATTTCATGCTTAAAAATGGTGCTTTTTCTAGTTTTCAATAATTGAGACATTTTGGTATCCAGGGAAGGAAATCCCTGATGTGTCTGGGGAAGGAAATTCCTGATGCCGGGGTCACGGATTTTTGTGCTCCGGATGTGAAAATTTTTTTTGACCCAAATGTAAAAACAGACCTCAGAATGGGATTCGGGGTTAAATTTCATGCTTAAAAATGGTTCTTCTTCTAGTTTTCAAAAATTGAGCCGTTTTAGTGTCCGGGGAAGGAAATTCCTGATGCCGGTGTCATAGATTTTTGTGCTCCGGAGATGAAAATTTTTTTTGACCCAAATGTAAAAACGGAGCTCAGAATGGGATTCGGGGTTAAATTTGATGCTTTAAAAATGGTGCTTTTTCTAGTTTTCAAAAATTGAGCCGTTTTGGTATCCAGGGAAGGATATTCCTGATGCCGGGGTCACGGATTTTTGTGCTCCGGATGTGAAAATTTTTTTTTGACCCAAATGTAAAAACGGATCTCAGAATGGGATTCGGGTTTAAATTTCATGCTTAAAAATGGTGCTTTTTCTAGTTTTCAAAAATTGAGATATTTTGGTATCCAGGGAAGGAAATCCCTGATGTGTCCGGGGAGGGAAATTCCTGATGCCGGGGTCACGGATTTTTGTGCTCCGAATGTGAAAATTTTTTTTTGACCCAAATGTAAAAACTGACCTGAGAATGTGATTCTGGGTTAAATTTCATGCTTAAAAATGGGGATTTGTCTAGTTTTCAAAAATTGAGCCATTTTGGTATCCAGGGAAGGAAATCCCTGATGTGTCTGGGGAAGGAAATTCCTGATGCCGGGGTCACGGATTTTTGTGCTCCGAATTTGAAATTTTTTTTTGACCCAAATGTAAAAACGGACCTCAGAATGGGATTCGGGGTTAAATTTCATGCTTAAAAATGGTGCTTTTTCTAGTTTTCAAAAATTGAGACATTTTGGTATCCAGGGAAGGAAATCCCTGATGCCGGGGTCATAGATTTTTGTGCTCCGGAGATGAAAAATTTTTTTGGACTGAAATGTAAAAACGGACCTCAGAATGGAATTCTGGGTTAAATTTAATGCTTAAAAATGGTGCTTTTTCTAGTTTTCAAAAATTGAGCCGTTTTTGTGTCCGGGGAGGGAAATTCCTGATGCCGGGGTCACGGATTTTTGTGCTCCGGAGATGAAAATTTTTTTTTGCAGAAATGTAAAAACGGACCTTAGAATTGGATTCCGAGTTAAATTTCATGCTTAAAAATGGTGCTTTTTGTAGTTTTCAAAAATTGAGCCGTTTTGTTATCCAGGGAAGGAAATCCCTGATGCCGGGGTCACGGATTTTTGTGCTCCGGATGTGAAAAATTTTTGGGGACCCAAATGTAAAAACAGACCTCAGAATGGGATTCGGGGTTAAATTTCATGCTTAAAAATGGTGCTTCTTCTAGTTTTCAAAAATTGAGCCGTTTTAGTGTCCGGGGAAGGAAATTCCTGATGCCGGCGTCATAGATTTTTGAGCTCCGGAGATGAAAATTTTTTTTGACCCAAATGTAAAAACGGACCTCAGAATGGGATTCGGGGTTAAATTTCATGTTTAAAAATTGTGATTTGTCTAGTTTTCAAAAATTGAGCCGTTTTGTTATCCAGGAAAGGAAATTTCTAATGCCGGGGTTACGGATTTTGTGCTCCGGATGTGAAATTTTTTTTTTGACCCAAATGTAAAAACGGACCTCAGAATGGGATTCGGGGGTAAATTTCATGCTTAAAAATATTGCTTTTTCTAGTTTTCAAAATTTGAGCCGTTTTGGTATCCAGGGAAGGGAATCCCTGATGCCGGGGTCACGGATTTTTGTGCTCTGGATGTGAAAATTTTTTTTTGACCCAAATGTAAAAACTGACCTGAGAATGTGATTCTGGGTTAAATTTCATGCTTAAAAATGGGGATTTGTCTAGTTTTCAAAAATTGAGCCATTTTGGTATCCAGGGAAGGAAATCCCTGATGTGTCTGGGGAAGGAAATTCCTGATGCCGGGGTCACGGATTTTTGTGCTCCGGATGTGAAAATTTTTTTTTGACCCAAATGTAAAAACAGACCTCAGAATGGGATTCAGGGTTAAATTTCATGCTTAAAAATGGTGCTTCTTCTAGTTTTCAAAAATTGAGCCGTTTTAGTGTCCGGGGAAGGAAATTCCTGATGCCGGTGTCATAGATTTTTGTGCTCCGGAGATGAAAATTTTTTTTGACCCAAATGTAAAAACGGAGCTCAGAATGGGATTCGGGGTTAAATTTGATGCTTAAAAATGATGCTTTTTCTAGTTTTCAAAAATTGAGATATTTTGGTATCCAGGGAAGGATATTCCTGATGCCGGGGTCACGGATTTTTGTGCTCCGGATGTGAAAATTTTTTTTTGACCCAAATGTAAAAACGGATCTCAGAATGGGATTCGGGTTTAAATTTCATGCTTAAAAATGATGCTTTTTCTAGTTTTCAAAAATTGAGATATTTTGGTATCCAGGGAAGGAAATCCCTGATGTGTCCGGGGAGGGAAATTCCTGATGCCGGGGTCACGGATTTTTGTGCTCCGAATGCGAAAATTTTTTTTTGACCCAAATGTAAAAAGTGACCTGAGAATGTGATTCTGGGTTAAATTTCATGCTTAAAAATGGGGATTTGTCTAGTTTTCAAAAATTGAGCCATTTTGGTATCCAGGGAAGGAAATCCCTGATGTGTCTGGGGAAGGAAATTCCTGATGCCGGGGTCACGGATTTTTGTGCTCCGGAATTGAAATTTTTTTTGACCCAAATGTAAAAACGGACCTCAGAATGGGATTCGGGGTTAAATTTCATGCTTAAAAATGGTGCTTTTTCTAGTTTTCAAAAATTGAGATATTTTGGTATCCAGGGAAGGAAATCCCTGAAGTGTCCGGGGAGGGAAATTCCTGATGCCGGGGTCACGGATTTTTGTGCTCCGAATGTGAAAATTTTTTTTTGACCCAAATGTAAAAACTGACCTGAGAATGTGATTCTGGGTTAAATGTCATGCTTAAAAATGGGGATTTGTCTAGTTTTCAAAAATTGAGCCATTTTGGTATCCAGGGAAGGAAATCCCTGATGTGTCTGGGGAAGGAAATTCCTGATGCCGGGGTCACGGATTTTTGTGCTCCGGATGTGAAATTTTTTTTTTGACCCAAATGTAAAAACGGACCTCAGAATGGGATTCGGGGTTAAATTTCATGCTTAAAAATTGTGCTTTTTCTAGTTTTCAAAAATTGAGACATTTTGGTATCCAGGGAAGGAAATCCCTGATGCCGGGGTCATAGATTTTTGTGCTCCGGAGATGAAAAATTTTTTTGGACTGAAATGTAAAAACGGACCTCAGAATGGAATTCTGGGTTAAATTTAATGCTTAAAAATTGTGCTTTTTCTAGTTTTCAAAAATTGAGCCGTTTAGGTGTCCGGGGAGGGAAATTCCTGATGCCGGGGTCACGGATTTTTGTGCTCCGGAGATGAAAATTTTTTTTTTACAGAAATGTAAAAACGGACCTTAGAATTGGATTCCGAGTTAAATTTCATGCTTAAAAATGGTGCTTTTTGTAGTTTTCAAAAATTGAGCCGTTTTGGTATGCAGGGAAGGAAATCCCTGATGCCGGGGTCACGGATTTTTGTGCTCCGGAGATGAAAATAATTTCTTTGACCCAAATGTAAAAACGGACCTCAGAATGGGATTCCGGGTTAAATTTCATGCTTAAAAATGGTGCTTCTTCTAGTTTTCAAAAATTGAGCCGTTTTGGTGTCCAGGGGAAGGAAATTCCTGATGCCGGGGTCACAGATTTTTGTGCTCTGGAGATGAAAATTTTTTTTGACCCAAATGTAAAAACGGACCTCAGAATGCGATTCGGGGTTAAATTTCATGCTTAAAAATGATGCTTTTTCTAGTTTTCAAAAATTGAGATATTTTGGTATCCAGGGAAGGAAATCCCTGATGTGTCCGGGGAGGGAAATTCCCTGATGCCGGGGTCACGGATTTTTGTGCTCCGGATGTGAAAATTTTTTTTTGACCCAAATGTAAAAACGGACCTCAGAATGGGATTCTTGGTTAAATTTCATGCTTAAAAATGGGGATTTGTCTAGTTTTCAAAAATTGAGCCATTTTGGTATCCAGGGAAGGAAATCCCTGATGTGTCTGGGGAAGGAAATTCCTGATGCCGGGGTCACGGATTTTTGTGCTCCAGATGTGAAAATTTTTTTTTAACCAAATGTAAAAACGGACCTCAGAATGGGATTCGGGGTTAAATTTCATGCTTAAAAATGGTGCTTTTTCTAGTTTTCAAAAATTGAGACATTTTGGTATCCAGGGAAGGAAATCCCTGATGCCGGGGTGATAGATTTTTGTGCTCCGGAGATGAAAAATTTTTTTGGACTGAAATGTAAAAACGGACCTCAGAATGGAATTCTGGGTTAAATTTAATGCTTAAAAATTGTGCTTTTTCTAGTTTTCAAAAATTGAGCCGTTTTGGTGTCCGGGGAGGGAAATTCCTGATGCCGGAGTCACGGATTTTTGTACTCCGGAGATGAAAAATTTTTTTTTACAGAAATGTAAAAACGGACCTTAGAATTGGATTCCGAGTTAAATTTCATGCTTAAAAATGGTTCTTTTTGTAGTTTTCAAAAATTGAGCCGTTTTGGTATGCAGGGAAGGAAATCCCTGATGCCAGGGTCACGGATTTTTGTGTTCCGGAGATGAAAAAAATTTCTTTGACCAAAATGTAAAAACGGACCTCAGAATGGGATTCAGGGTTAAATTTCATGCTTAAAAATGGTGCTTTTTCTAGTTTTCAAAAAATGAGCCGTTTTGTTATCCAGGAAAGGAAATTCTTGATGCCGGGGAAATGGATTTTTGTGCTACGGATGTGAAAATTTTTTGGGGACCCAAATGTAAAAACAGACCTCAGAATGGGATTCGGGGTTAAATTTCATGCTAAAAATGGTGTTTCTTCTAGTTTTCAAAAATTGAGCCGTTTTAGTGTCCGGGGAAAGAAATTCCTGATGCCGGTGTCATAGATTTTTGTGCTCCGGAGATGAAAATTTTTTTTGACCCAAATGTAAAAACGGACCTCAGAATGGGATTCGGGGTTAAATTTCATGCTTTAAAATGTTGCTTCTTCTAATTTTCAAAAATTAAGCCGTTTTGGTATCTAGGGAAGTAAATTCCTGATGTCGGGTCCACGGATTTTTTGTGCTCCAGAGGTGAAAATTGTTTTTGACCCAAAATCTAAAAACAGACCTCAGAATGGGATTCAGGTTTAAATTTCATGCTTAAAAATGTTGCTTTTTCTAGTTTTTAATTTTTCAGCCGTTTTGGTGTTCGGGGAAGGAAATTTCTCATGCCGGGGTCACGGATTTTTTGTGCTCCAGAGGTGAAAAAATTTTTTTGACCCAAATGTAAAAATGGACCTCAGAATGGGATTCGGGGTTATATTTCATGCTTAAAAATTGTGCTTTTTCTTATTTTTTCATAATTTGAGCCTTTTGGTATTCAGGGAAGGAAATTCCTGATGCCGGGGTCACGGATTTTTGTGCTCCGGATGTGAAATTTTTTTTTTGACCCAAATTTAAAAACGGACCTCAGAATGGGATTCAGGGGTAAATTTCATGCTTAAAAATATTGCTTTTTCTAGTTTTCAAAATTTGAGCCGTTTTGGTATGCAGGGAAGGAAATCCCTGATGCCGGGGTCACGGATTTTTGTGCTCCGGAGATGAGAAAAATTTCTTTGACCCAAATGTAAAAACGGACCTCAGAATGGGATTCGGGGTTAAATTTCATGCTTAAAAATGGTGCTTCTTCTAGTTTTAAAAAATTGAGCCGTTTTGGTATCCAGGGAAGGAAATCCGTGATGCCGGGGTCACGGATTTTTGTGCTCCGGATGTGAAAATTTTTTTTTGACCCAAATGTAAAAACGGACCTCAGAATGGGATTCGGGGGTAAATTTCATGCTTAAAAATATTGCTTTTTCTAGTTTTCAAAATTTGAGCCGTTTTGGTATCCAGGGAAGGAAATCCCTGATGCCGGGGTCACGGATTTTTGTGCTCCGGAGATGAAAAATTTTTTTGGACTGAAATGTAAAAACGGACCTCAGAATGGGATTCGGGGTTAAATTTGATGCTTAAAAATGGTGCTTCTTCTAGTTTTCAAAAATTGAGCCGTTTTGGTATCCAGGGAAGGATATTCCTGATGCCGGGGTCACGGATTTTTGTGCTCCGGATGTGAAAATTTTTTTTTGACCCAAATGTAAAAACGGATCTCAGAATGGGATTCGGGGTTAAATTTCATTCTTAAAAATGGTGCTTTTTCTAGTTTTCAAAAATTGAGATATTTTGGTATCCAGGGAAGGAAATCCCTGATGTGTCCGGGGAGGGAAATTCCTGATGCCGGGGTCACGGATTTTTGTGCTCCGAATGTGAAAATTTTTTTTTGACCCAAATGTAAAAACTGACCTGAGAATTTGATTCTGGGTTAAATTTCATGCTTAAAAATGGGGATTTGTCTAGTTTTCAAAAATTGAGCCATTTTGGTATCCAGGGAAGGAAATCCCTGATGTGTCTGTGGAAGGAAATTCCTGATGCCGGGGTCACGGATTTTTGTGCTCCGGATGTGAAATTTTTTTTTGACCCAATGTAAAAACGGACCTCAGAATGGGATTCAGGGTTAACTTTCATGCTTAAAAATGGTGCTTTTTCTAGTTTTCAAAAATTGAGACATTTTGGTATCCAGGGAAGGAAATCCCTGATGACGGGGTCATAGATTTTTGTGCTCCGGAGACGAAAAATTTTTTTGGACTGAAATGTAAAAACGGACCTCAGAATGGAATTCTGGGTTAAATTTAATGCTTAAAAATGGTGCTTTTTCTAGTTTTCAAAAATTGAGCCGTTTTGGTGTCCGGGGAGGGAAATCCCTGATGTGTCTGGGGAAGGAAATTCCTGATGCCGGGGTCACGGATTTTTGTGCTCCGGAGATGAAAATTTTTTTTTTACAGAAATGTAAAAACGGACCTTAGAATTGGATTCCGAGTTAAATTTCATGCTTAAAAATGTTGCTTTTTGTAGTTTTCAAAAATTGAGCCATTTTGGTATGCAGGGAAGGAAATCCCTGATGCCGGGGTCACGGATTTTTGTGCTCCGGAGATGAAAAAAATTTCTTTGACCCAAATGTAAAAACGGACCTCAGAATGGGATTCGGGCTTAAATTTCATGAAGAAAAATTGTGATTTGTCTAGTTTTCAAAAATTGAGCCGTTTTGGTATCCAGGGAAGGAAATCCCTGATGCCGGGGTCACGGATTTTTGTGCTCCGGAGATGAAAATAATTTCTTTGACCCAAATGTAAAAACGGACCTCAGAATGGGATTCGGGGTTAAATTTCATGCTTAAAAATGGTGCTTCTTCTAGTTTTCAAAAATTGAGCCGTTTTAGTGTCCGGGGAAGGAAATTCCTGATGCCGGCGTCATAGATTTTTGAGCTCCGGAGATGAAAATTTTTTTTGACCCAAATGTAAAAACAGACCTCAGAATGGGATTCGGGGTTAAATTTCATGTTTAAAAATTGTGATTTGTCTAGTTTTCAAAAATTGAGCCGTTTTGTTATCCAGGAAAGGAAATTTCTAATGCCGGGGTTACAGATTTTGTGCTCCGGATGTGAAATTTTTTTTTTGACCCAAATGTAAAAACGGACCTCAGAATGGGATTCGGGGGTAAATTTCATGCTTAAAAATATTGCTTTTTCTAGTTTTCAAAATTTGAGCCGTTTTGGTATCCAGGGAAGGGAATCCCTGATGCCGGGGTCACGGATTTTTGTGCTCTGGATGTGAAAATTTTTTTTTGACCCAAATGTAAAAACTGACCTGAGAATGTGATTCTGGGTTAAATTTCATGCTTAAAAATGGGGATTTGTCTAGTTTTCAAAAATTGAGCCATTTTGGTATCCAGGGAAGGAAATCCCTGATGTGTCTGGGGAAGGAAATTCCTGATGCCGGGGTCACGGATTTTTGTGCTCCGGAGATGAAAAAAATTTCTTTGACCCAATGGAAAAACGACCTCAGAGATGGGATTCGGGGTGGGTTTAAATTTTCGATGCTTAAAAATGGTGCTTCTTCTAGTTTTTCAAAATTGAGTGAGCCCGTTTTTTAGTGTCCGGGGAAGGAAATTCCGTGATGCCGGTGTCCATAGTTTTTGTGCTCCGGAGAATGAAAATTTTTTTTGACCTCAAATGTAATAAAAACGGCTCAGAATGGGATTCGGGGTTAAATTTGATGCTTAAAAATGGTGCTTCTTCTAGTTTTCAAAAATTGAGCCGTGTTGGTATCCAGGGAAGGATATTCCTGATGCCGGGGTCACGGATTTTTGTGCTCCGGATGTGAAAATTTTTTTTTGACCCAAATGTAAAAACGGATCTCAGAATGGGATTCGGGTTTAAATTTCATGCTTAAAAATGGTGCTTTTTCTAGTTTTCAAAAATTGAGATATTTTGGTATCCAGGGAAGGAAATCCCTGATGTGTCCGGGGAGGGAAATTCCTGATGCCGGGGTCACGGATTTTTGTGCTCCGAATGTGAAAATTTTTTTTTGACCCAAATGTAAAAACTGACCTGAGAATGTGATTCTGGGTTAAATTTCATGCTTAAAAATGGGGATTTGTCTAGTTTTCAAAAATTGAGCCATTTTGGTATCCAGGGAAGGAAATCCCTGATGTGTCTGGGGAAGGAAATTCCTGATGCCGGGGTCACGGATTTTTGTGCTCCGAATTTGAAATTTTTTTTTTGACCCAAATGTAAAAACGGACCTCAGAATGGGATTCGGGGTTAAATTTCATGCTTAAAAATGGTGCTTTTTCTAGTTTTCAATAATTGAGACATTTTGGTATCCAGGGAAGGAAATCCCTGATGCCGGGGTCATAGATTTTTGTGCTCCGGAGATGAAAAATTTTTTTGGACTGAAATGTAAAAACGGACCTCAGAATGGAATTCTGGGTTAAATTTGATGCTTAAAAATTGTGCTTTTTCTAGTTTTCAAAAATTGAGCCGTTTTTTTGTCCGGGGAGGGAAATTCCTGATGCCGGGGTCACGGATTTTTGTGCTCTGGATGTGAAAAAATTTTTTTGACCCAAATGTAAAAACTGACCTGAGAATGTGATTCTGGGTTAAATTTCATGCTTAAAAATGGGGATTTGTCTAGTTTTCAAAAATTGAGCCATTTTGGTATCCAGGGAAGGAAATCCCTGATGGGTCTGGGGAAGGAAATTCCTGATGCCGGGGTCACGGATTTTTGTGCTCCGGATGTGAAAATTTTTTTTTGACCCAAATGTAAAACGACCTCAGAATGGGATTCGGGTAAATTTCATGCTTAAAAATGGTGCTTTCTTCTAGTTTTTCAAATGACCGTTTAGTGGTCCCTGGGAAGGAATTCGCTGATGCTGGTGGTCATAGATTTTTGTGTCTCCGGAGAAAAAAATTTTTGAAAATTTTTTTTGACCCAAATGTAAAACGACCTCAGAATGGGAATTACGGGGTTAAAATTTCATTCTGTAAAAATGGTGCTTCTTTCTAGTTTTTCAAAAATTGAGCCGTTTTAGTGTCCCTGGGAATGAATTCCTGAGATCCGGTCTCATAGATTTTTGAGCTCCGGAGATGAAAATTTTTTTTGACCCAAATGTAAAAACGGACCTCAAAATCGGATTCGGGGTTAAATTTCATGTTTAAAAATTGTGATTTGTCTAGTTTTCAAAAATTGAGCCGTTTTGTTATCCAGGAAAGGAAATTTCTAATGCCGGGGTTACGGATTTTGTGCTCCGTATGTGAATTTTTTTTTTTGACCCAAATGTAAAAACGGACCTCAGAATGGGATTTGGGGTTTAATTTCATGCTTAAAAATGGTGCTTCTTCTAGTTTTCAAAAATTGAGCCGTTTTGGTATCCAGGGAAGGAAATCCCTGATGTGTCTGGGGAAGGAAATTCCTGATGCCGGGGTCACGAATTTTTGTACTCCAGATGTGAAAAAAATTTTTTCACCCAAATGTAAAAACAGACCTCAGAATGGGATTCGGGGTTAAATTTCATGCTTAAAAATGGTGCTTCTTCTAGTTTTCAAAAATTGAGCCGTTTTGTTATCCAGGAAAGGAAATTTCTAATGCCGGGGTTACAGATTTTGTGCTCCGGATGTGAAATTTTTTTTTTGACCCAAATGTAAAAACAGACCTGAGAATGTGATTCTGGGTTAAATTTCATGCTTAAAAATGATGATTTGTCTATTTTTCAAAAATTGAGCCATTTTGGTATCAAGGGAAGGAAATCCCTGATGTGTCTGGGAAAGGAAATGCCTGATGCCGTGTCAGCGGATTTTTGTGCTTCGAGGGTTGAAAACTTTTTTTTTGACCCAAATGTCCAAACAGACCCTCGAATGGGATTCGGGGTTAAATTTCATGCTTAAAAATGGTGCTTTTTCTATTTTTCAAAAATTTAGCCGTTTTGGTATCTAGGGAAGTAAATTCCTGATGTCGGGGACATAGATTTTGCTGCTCCAAAGATGAAAAATCTTTTTGACCCAAATGTAAAAACGGAGCTCAGAATGGGATTCGGGGTTAAATTTCCTGCTGAAAAATGGTGCTTTTTCTAGTTTTTCAAAAATTGAGCGAGCCGTTTGTGGTATCCAGGGACGGACATCCCTGATGTTTCCTGGGGAAGGGAAATTCCTGAGGCCTGGGTCAAGAATTTTTGTACCTCCAGATGTGAAAAAAATTTTTTGACCCAAATGATAAAAACATACCTCAGAATGGGATTCGTCTTTAAATTTCATGCGTTTACCAATGGGTGCTTCTTCCTAGTTTTCCCAAAAATTGAGCCGTTTTGTTATCCAGGAAAGGAAATTTCTAATGCCGGGGTTACGGATTTTGTGCTCCGGATGTGAAATTTTTTTTTTGACCCAAATGTAAAAACGGACCTCAGAATGTGATTCGGGGGTAAATTTCATGCTTAAAAATGGTGCTTTTTCTAGTTTTCAAAAATTGAGCCATTTTGGTATGCAGGGAAGGAAATTCCTGATGCCGGGGTCACTGATTTTTGTGCTGCAGAAAGAAATTTTTTTTTGACCCAAATGTAAAAACAGACCTGAGAATGTGATTCTGGGTTAAATTTCATGCTTAAAAATGATGATTTGTCTATTTTTCAAAAATTGAGCCATTTTGGTATCCAGGGAAGGAAATCCCTGATGTGTCTGGGGAAGGAAATTCCTGATGCCGGGTCACGGATTTTTGTGCTCTGGAGTTGAAAAATTTTTTTGACCCAAATGTAAAAACAGACCTCAGAATGGGATTCGGGGTTAAATTTCATGCTTAAAAATAGTGCTTTTTCTAGTTTTCAAAATTTGAGCCGTTTTGGTATTCAGGGAAGGAAATCCCTGATGCCGGGGTCACGGATTTTTGTGCTCCGGATGTGAAAATTTTTTTTTGACCCAAATGTAAAAACGGACCTCAGAATGGGATTCAGGGTTAAATTTCATTCTTAAAAATGGTGCTTTTTCTAGTTTTCAAAAATTGAGACATTTTGGTATCCAGGGAAGGAAATCCCTGATGTGTCTGGGGAAGGAAATTTCTCATGCCGGGGTCACGGATTTTTTGTGCTCTGGAGATGAAATTTTTTTTTTGACCCAAATGTAAAAACGGACCTCAGAATGGGATTCGGGGTTAAATGTCATGCTTAAAAATGGTGCTTTTTGTAGTTTTCAAATATTGAGCCGTTTTGGTATCAAGGGAAGGAA
>NW_024099409.1:0-3883 GCF_016545835.1 Crotalus tigris
TGCAAAAGGCGGCCTTACTAGGAACTGCTTCCATCCTGCGACGATATCTGTAATACCATCAAACATCCACATCTGCCGATCCCAGGTCCTGGGTAAGGACTCGATAGGTAGACAAAATGCCAAATCCAGTCTGAACATCTGGCTGACTGTGAGATGATTAATAATAATAATAATAATAATAATAATAATAATAATAATAATAATAATAATTATAACCCCCAGTGAGGCACTACCTTGACGTGATTGTGGGGCTTGTGTACTCTGAGAAAGATGAGAGCTATGCCAGAGGTTCAACCATACTGGACAGGTCTCATCAGAGGAGTCAGACAAAGAGTGTCTCTCCCATAAAAAATATGGTGAGACGTAAATTTCAGAATGCCATACCGGCTCGGACGTCGCCCGGGTTAACAAGGTCTGCGCTAGATATTGGAGTTCCTGGATATCTGGTGAAAAATGGGTTACAGGACTCAGGACTGTTGGCTGAGAAACCAGGGCCAGCAGCTGCAGAACTACTGAAAGAAAATGTTTTTACCACCCATCGCCGATACACAGTGATGGAAAACAAAGAAATAATGATCTGTTACTCACATCAAGTCCATACAACGAAGAGGATATCTAAACGAAGGCACGCATGTTCTAGGAAAATCAACATCCAGAATCAGAATAACAGAACAGAACTAGCAGAACTCAACTGCCCGATTTATAAAACCCAAATCAAATTATTCAAAGAAACATATTGGACGAACCGGCACAGGGTTTACCCGGGCAAAGAAATCAAAGCCTTACCAGAAGTAATTCAGAATGTAGAGGCAAACCAGGGGGAGTTGGCAGTGAAGGAATCCAGCAGAGATATACAACTGTTCTCATTTGGAAACCAGGCACCTCTTCCTCATGAAGAACAAAACCCTCTAACTAAAGAAATAAAAGAATTGAAACAAAGAATAACTGAGCATCTAGAACAGCACAAAAACAACAGAATAAGGCTACCTGCATTGAAGCTTGTTCCAAAGAAACAGCTAGCACAAGCATTAAAAGATGCAATATCAAGTATAAGCACCAATTCACTGCCAGAAACAAACCAACTAATTTACAGCACAGCTGCAGTTATAACTGAATACCTGGGATGCAAAATCAACAAAGAAGAAAAACAAACAAACAGTGCATCACAAAAATGGAAGGTTAGACTAGAAAATAAGATCAGCAAGTTAAGATCACATGCAAGCAAGCTAGAACAGATGAAAGAAAAGAAGCTGAAGAACAAGAATACAAAAGAATACCTAATCAAGAAATACCACTTAGAAACAAGGAAGATCAAGGAAGCACTGGAAATAATAAAGCAACAAATAACAGCTATAGCCAGGAAAATCAGTATATATGAAGCTCGAATTGCAAACTATAGGCAGATGACCGATCTTGAAGAGTTGACGTTCCTCTATGGTCCAATTTCTATCCAATCATAAAAAAAAAACAAGTTTCTACCATCAAATCACAATGGAGAAACTGCAAAAAAAAAAAAATAAAAGTCTAAGAACAATGACATGAGTAAACCGTGCAAGTTCTGGAAGCAATATGGTATAACCTAAAGCAATCCAACAGGATGCGGCTTGGTTAAAGAGGTGGATGCAAATAAAACCTGACTTTGAAATGACGACTAGTACATAACAGGAGCAAAAATGGTAGCACAAAGAAGAGCAAATGCAAATCAAAAATTGCGTCACACCAGGTAAAGATCAACTGCCTTTGTTGGTTTGAAACTCTACACTGTTAATAAACTAACTCAGTACAAAAGTGAACATAATAACTCAAAAAAAAAAGAGAGGAGGAGAAATTGAAAACTGGCTAACAACTGGGAAAACCTACCTAATAATGAAAAATCCAGCAAAAGGGGCAACACCAGGTAACTACAGGCCAATTACCTGCTTACCAACAACTTTCAAATTACTAACTGGTGTAGTAGCTGATTCAGTGCAACAGCATCTAGTTGAAAACAATCTCTTTCCACCTGAGCAGAAAGGAAACCGCCCCAATAGCAGAGGAACAAAAGATCAACTCCTAATAGACAAAATGATCTTGGAAAACTGCAAGAGAAGGAAGACCAACCTGAAGGTGGCATGGATTGACTACAAAAAGGCATTTGACTCTCTGCCACATGATTGGATAATCAAGTGCCTAGAAATAACAGGAGTAAGTAGAAACATCAGAAAATTTGTGCAAAGATCGATGGCACAATGGAAGAGCACAGTTGCGATCATGGTGAGAGACTGGGTAGAGTTACACACATCCAATAGTGAGGAATATTCAAGGAGATTCTCTATTATCCACCATTACTGTTATGTCCCGAGCCTTGCAAACGGCTCGGGCGTTTGCAGGCAGTCACGGGCAGGTGCAAAGCTGCCCGGGACCAGACAGGCTGTCGCCAGCGCCGTGCGCATGCGCGGGTGCTGGCGCGGGACAAGTAACCCATTTACCCGGGAGTTGCCTATATAAGAGGCTGCGAGGCGTTTGGGCGAGGCTGAAGCCATCTTCCTGTAAGCTGAACGCTGAATAAAAGAAACTGAGAACTCCAGCTGCTTCTCGTGTCTGTTTTCCCTCCAAGGACGCAACACTGGCGACGAAGGTGGGATGCCTTGCACTACCTGGAAAGGAAAAAGTGTAAGCTTACCCAAGGAGTCCTGAGCGGCGGAAGAGGAACGGCGTCGACTCGGCAACTGCCCCGCCAATGCCACGTGCGCATTCGGGGGTAGGCTGGCTGATAGACCCGTCTCCTGAAGATCCGAAGATGGCGAAAATCGGAAGGCTTTCGGAATTCGACTTCTCACATCCAGAGCGGTGGGAGTCCTACGTATCCAGAATGGAGAACTACTTCAAGGCAAACCAAGTGAGGGAAGATAGCTTGAAGGCCGCCACCCTGCTTTGCGTTTGCGGCCAAGACACCTTCGAAATCGCAGAAAATCTTGCAGCACCTGTTCCAGTAGAGTCTGTAAGCTACGCAGACCTGAAGAAGCTGATGAAAGAGCACTTCCACCCCAAGGTGTCCGTTATCTCATGGCGCCACACCTTCGAGCAGAGGGATCAACGGTCCGGTGAAACAGCCAAGGAATACATCGCCGCGCTACGGAAGGCCGCCAAGCCCTGCGAGTTCAAGGACCTCGAAGAACGACTGAGGGACCGATTCGTGTGCGGGCTAAGGCATCGAGAGCTACAACAGAGACTTTTTGCCAAGGAAGAATTATCCTTCCAAGACGCCTTAAGGTAAGTCACCGCAGAAGAAGCAGCAGGCGGCGCCATCAAAAACATGCGGCCGATCAGAAACAGTGCAGAGGGTGCGTCCGTGCACCAGGAAGACGTCCGACGAAACTCCGAGGAGGATCCGGACGAGTAAGTCGACCGTCTACACCCCGCGAAGGAAGAGAACCAGAAGGGAAGCTCTTCGGCTCTGCTCAAGGGCATCGGCTGTGGAGGTCGCCACAGGAGAACCGACTGCAAGTTCCGCTCCGCTACCTGCCGGGCATGCGGCAAACAAGGGCATATTGCAGCTGTGTGTCTGAGCCGACGAAAGGCACAACCCCCAGAAGAACGCCTGAAAGGTACCAGATTCCCCAGCCAGAATAGGGTAGGGTTTTGCGCTTCGCGAAGAAGCATCTGTAGAACAGGCACACACAAGCCCATGAAGAAAAAGCTGTCACTCAACGTGAAGCTACAAGGGGTTCCATTATCTATGTAACTAGACACAGGGTCTGCCCTGTCCATCATTTCATTGCATACATTTAGGAAGATTTGTTCCAGAAGTGGGTCTAAGGCCAAGTTAAGGCCTTCTGATATTGTATTAACAGATTGTCAGAACTCAAGAGTGTGTGTTAAGGGGGAGGCCACCCTTAACGTG
>NW_024099410.1:0-4632 GCF_016545835.1 Crotalus tigris
CCCTTGGATACCAAACAAAACGGCTTAATTTTTGAAAATTAGAAGAAGCACCATTTTTAAGCATGAAATTTAACCCCGAATCCCATTCTGAGGTCCATTTTTACATTTGAGTAAAAAAAAAATTTCATCTTTGGAGCAGAAAAATCTATGATCCCGGGATCAGGATTTTCCTTCCCTGGATACCAAAACAGCTCAATTTTTGATAACTAGAAAAAGCACCATTTTTAAGCATGAAATTTAACCCCGAATCCCATTCTGAGGTCCGTTTGTACATTTTAGTCAAAAAAATTTTTTCATCTCTGGAGCACAAAAATCTATGACCCCGGCATCAGGAATTTACTTCCCTGGATACCAAAACGGCTCAATTTTTGAAAATTAGAAGAAGCACCATTTTCAACCATTATATTTAACACCGAATCCCATTCTGAGGTCCGTTTTTACATTTCAGTCAAAAAAAATTTTTCATTCCGGAGCACAAAAATCCGTGACCCCGGCATCAGGAATTTCCCTCCCTGGATACCAAAACGGCTCAATTTTTGAAAACTAGAAAAAGCACCATTTTTAATCATGCAATTTAACCCCAAAAAAAAAAAAAAAAATCATCCGCTCCCATTCTGACGCTCCGTTTTTTACATTTAGTGGTCCAAAAACAAATTTTTTCATCTCATCTGAAGAATCAAAAAATCCATGACCCCGGCATCAGGAATTTCCTTCCCTGTATACCAAAACGGCTCAATTTTTGAAAACTAGAAGAAGCACCATTTTTAAGCATGAAATTTAACCCCGAATCCCAGTCTGAGGTCCGTTTTTACATTTGGGTCAAAAAAAATTTTTCATTTCCGGAGTACAAAAATACGTGACCGCGGCATCAGCAATTTCCTTCCCTGGATACCAAAACGGCTCAATTTGTGAAAGCTAGAAAAAGCACCATTTTAAGCATGAAATTTAACCCCGAATCCCATTCTGAGGTCCATTTTTACATTTGGGTAAAAAAAATTTTTCATCTTTGGAGCAGCAAAATCTATGTCCCCGACATCAGGAATTTACTTCCCTAGATACCAAAATGGCTTAATTTTTGAAATTTAGAAGAAGCACCATATTTAAGCATGAAATTTAACCCCGAACCCCATTCTGCGGTCCGTTTTTACATTTCAGTCAAAAAAAATTTTTCATCTCCGGAGCACAAAAATCCGTGACCCCGGCATCAGGAATTTCCTTCCCTGTATACCAAAACGGCTCAATTTCTGAAAACTAGAAGAAGCACCATTTTTAAGCATGAAATTTAACCCCGAATCCGATTCTGAGGTCCGTTTTTACATTTCAGTCAAAAAAAAATTTTCATCTGTGGAGCAGAAAAATCTATGACCACGGCATCAGGAATTTCCTTCCCTGGATACCAAAACAGCTCAATTTTTGATAACTAGAAAAAGCACCATTTTTAAGCATGAAATTTAACCCCGAACCACATTCTGAGGTCCGTTTTTAAATTTTAGTCAAAAAAAATTTTTCATCTCAGGAGCAGAAAAATCTATGACCCCAGCATCAGTAATTTACTTCCCTGGATACCAAAACGGCTCAATTTTTGAAAATTAGAAGAAGCACCATTTTCAACCATTATATTTAACCCCGAATCCCATTCTGAGGTCCGTTTTTACATTTCAGTCAAAAAAAATTTTTCATCTCCGCAGCACAAAAATCCGTGACCCCGGCATCAGGAATTTCCCTCCCTGGATACCAAAATGCTCAATTTTGAAAACTAGAAAAGCACCCATTTAATCATGCAATTTAACCCCGAATCCCATTCTGAGCTCCGTTTTTACATTTGGGTCAAAAAAAATGTTCATTCCGGAGAACAAAATCCATGACCCCGGCATCAGGAATTCCTTCCCTGTAACCAAAACGGCTCAATTTTGAAAACTAGAAGAAGCCATTTTTTAAGCATGAAAATTTAACCCCGAATCCATTTTCCGAGGTCCGTTTTTACATTTGAGTAAAAAAAAAATTTTCATCTTTGGAGCAGAAAAATCTATGACCCCGGCATCAGGAATTTCCCTCCCTGGATACCAAAACGGCTCAATTTTTGAAAACTAGAAAAAGCACCATTTTTAATCATGCAATTTAACCCCGAATCCCATTCTGAGCTCCGTTTTTACATTTGGGTCAAAAAAACATTTTCATCTCTGGAGAACAAAAAATCCATGACCCCGGCATCAGGAATTTCCTTCCCTGTATACCAAAACGGCTCAATTTTTGAAAACTAGAAGAAGCACCATTTTTAAGCATGAAATTTAACCCCGAACCACAGTCTGAGGTCCGTTTTTACATTTTAGTCAAAAAAAAATTTTCATCTCAGGAGCAGAAAATCTATGACCCCGGCATCAGGAATTTACTTCCCTGGATGCCAAAACGGCTCAATTTTTGAAAATTAGAGAAGTCACATTTCAACCAGTATATTTAACCCGAATCCCATCTGAGCTCGTTTTTACATTTGGCGTTCAAAAAAAATTTTTCATCTCTGGAGCACAAAAATCTATGACCCCGGCATCAGGAATTTCCCTCCCTGTATACAAAAACGGCTCAATTTTTGAAAACTAGAAGAAGCACCATTTTTAAGCATGAAATTTAACCCCGAATCCCATTCTGAGGTCCATTTTTACATTTGGGTCAAAAAAAAATTTTCATTTCCGGAGTACAAAAATACGTGACCGCGGCATCAGCAATTTCCTTCCCTGGATACCAAAACGGCTCAATTTGTGAAAGCTAGAAAAAGCACCATTTTGAGCATGAAATTTAACCCCGAATCCCATTCTGAGGTCCGTTTTTACATTTGGGTCAAAACATTTTTTCATCTTTGGAGCAGCAAAATCTATGTCCCCGACATCAGGAATTTACTTCCCTAGATACCAAAACGGCTTAATTTTTGAAATTTAGAAGAAGCACCATATTTAAGCATGCAATTTAACCCCGAATCCCATTCTGAGGTCAGTTTTTAGATTTGAGTAAAAAAAAAATTTTTCATCTCTGGAGAACAAAAAATCCATGACCCCGGGATCAGGAATTACCTTCCCTGGATACCAAAACGGCTCAATTTTTGAAAAATAGAAGAAGCACCATTTTTAAGCATGAAATTTAACCCCGAATCCGATTCTGAGGTCCGTTTTTACATTTCAGTCAAAAAAAAATTTTCATCTTTGGAGCAGAAAAATCTATGACCCCGGCATCAGGAATTTCCTTCCCTGGATACCAAAACAGCTCAATTTTTGATAACTAGAAGAAGCACCATTTTTAAGCATGAAATTTAACCCCGAATCCCATTCTGAAGTCCGTTTTTACATTAGGGTCAAAAAATATTTTCATCTCTGGAGGACAAAAAATCCATGACCCCGGCATCAGGAATTTCCTTCCCTGTATACCAAAACGGCTCAATTTTTGAAAACTAGAAGAAGCACCATTTTTAAGCATGAAATTTAACCCCGAATCCCATTCTGAGGTCCATTTTTACATTAGGGTCAAAAAAACATTTCATCTCTGGAGAACAAAAAATCCATGACCCCGGCATCAGGAATTACCTTCAGTGTATACCAAAACGGCTCAATTTTTGAAAACTAGAAGAAGCACCATTTTTAAGCATGAAATTTAACCCCGAACCACATTCTGAGGTCCGTTTTTACATTTTAGTCAAAAAAAAATTTTCATCTCAGGAGCAGAAAAATCTATGACCCCGGCATCAGGAATTTACTTCCCTAGATACCAAAACGGCTTAATTTTTGAAATTTAGAAGAAGCACCATATTTAAGCATGAAATTTAACCCCAAACCCCATTCTGAGGTCCGTTTTTACATTTGAGTAAAAAAAAAAATTTCATCTTTGGAGCAGAAAAATCTATGACCCCGGGATCAGGAATTACCTTCCCTGGATACCAAAACGGCTCAATTTTTGAAAACTAGAAAAAGCACCATTTTTAATCATGCAATTTAACCCCGAATCCCATTCTGAGCTCCGTTTTTACGTTTGGGTCAAAAAAAAATTTTCATCTCTGGAGAACAAAAAATCCATGACCCCGGCATCAGGAATTTCCTTCCCTGTATACCAAAACGGCTCAATTTTTGAAAACTAGAAGAAGCACCATTTTTAAGCATGAAATTTAACCCCGAATCCCATTCTGAGGTCCGTTTTTACATTTGGGTCAAAATATTTTTTTCATTTCCGGAGCACAAAAATACGTGACCGCGGCATCAGAAATTTCCTTCCCTGGATCCCAAAACGGCTCAATTTGTGAAAACTAGAAAAAGCACCATTTTAAGCATGAAATTTAACCCCGAATCCCATTCTGAGGTCCGTTTTTACATTTGGGTCAAAAAATTTTTTCATCTTTGGAGCAGCGAAATCTATGTCCCCGACATCAGGAATTTACTTCCCTAGATACCAAAACGGCTTAATTTTTGAAAATTAATAGAAGCACCATTTTTAAGCATGAAATTTAACCCCGAATCCCATTCTGAGGCCCTTTTTTACATTTGAGTAAAAAAAAAATTTCATCTTTGGAGCAGAAAAATCTATGACCCTGGGATCAGGAATTTCCTTCCCTGGATACCAAAACAGCTCAATTTTTGATAACTAGAAGAAGCACCA
>NW_024099411.1:0-4692 GCF_016545835.1 Crotalus tigris
TCAAAATGTGAAACTGACCTCAAATTCGAAATGTATGCATATACTCAACTTCCCCACAGTTGGGGAACCCGAAAAAACATGTGTTTTCCGTATCCAACCTTTCCTTCAAAAGGTAGGCTTGGGCCTATATCGCATATGTTTGCAAATGGCCAATTTAGCATGAAAACTCCAAATGTGAAACTGACCTCAAATTCGCAACGTATGCATATACTCAGGTTGCCCACCGGTTGGGGAAGCCGAAAAAACATGTGTTTTCCGTATCTGACCTTTCCATCAAAAGATAGGCCTGGGCCATATCACAATTGTTGCAAATGGCCAATTTTATAGGATGAAAAAATGTGAAACTGACCTCAAAATTCGCAATGTATGCATATACTCAGGTTGCCCACAGATTGGGGAACCCGAAAAAACATGTGTTTTCCGTATCTGACCTTTCCTTCAAAAGGTAGGCCTGCGCTAATATCACAATTGTTGGCAAAAAGCCAATTAAGCATGAAAACTCAAAATGTGAAACTGACCTCAAATTCGCAATGTATGCATATATTCAGGTTGCCCACAGGTTGGGGAACCCGAAAAAACATGTGTTTTCCGTATCTGACCTTTCCCTTCAAAAGGTAGGCCTGCGCCAATATCACAATTGTTGGCAAATAAGCCAATTAAGCATGAAAACTCAAAATGTGACACTGACCTCAAATTCGCAATGTAATTCATATACTCCAGTTTCCCACATTGGGGAACCCAAAAAAACATGTGTTTCGCGTTCTGAGACCTTTCCATCAAAAGGAGCCTGGCTCAGTATCCCAATTATTGTACAAATGGCCAATTTAGCATGAAAACTCAAACTGTGAAACTGACCTCAAATTCACAATGTATGCATATACTCAGGTTGCCCACAGGTTGGGGAACCCGAAAAAACATGTGTTTTCCGTATCCAACCTTTCCTTTAAAAGGTAGGCCTGGGCCAATATCACATTTGTTTGCAAATAACCCAAATAAGGATGAAAACTCAAAATGTGAAACTGACCTCAAATTCGCAATGTATCCATATACTCAGGTTGCCCACAGGTTGGGGAACCCGAAAAAACATGTGTTTTCCGTACCTGACCTTTCCATCAAAAGGTAGGCCTGGGCCAGTATAACAAAAGTTGGCAAATGGCCAATTAAGCATGAAAACTCAAAATGTGAAACTGACCTCAAATTCGAAATGTATGCATATAGTCAGTTTCCCCACAGTTTGTGGAACCCAAAAAAACATGTGTTTTCCGTATCTGACCTTTCCTTCAAAAGGTAGGCCTGGGCCAATATCACAATTGTTGGCAAATAAGCCAATTAAGCATGAAAACTCAAAATGTGAAACTGACCTCAAATTCAAATGTATGTATATACTCAGGTTCCCACAGGTTGGGGAACCCGAAAAAACATGTGTTTTCCGTATCCGACCTTTTCCTTCAAAAGGTAGGCCTCGGCCAATATCACAATTGTGGCAAATAAGCCAATTAAGCATGAAAACTCAAAATGTGAAACTGACCTCAAATTCGCAATTTATGCATATACTCAGGTTGCCCACAGATTGGGGAACCCGAAAAAACATGAGTTTTCCATATCCAATCTTTCTTTCAAAAGATAGGCCTGGGCCAATATCACAATTGTTGGCACATAGCCAATTAAGCATGAAAACTCAAAATGTGAAACTGACCTCAAATTCGCAATGTATGCATATACTCAGGTTGTCCACAGATTGGGAAACCCGAAAAAACATGTGTTTTCCGTATCTGACCTTTCCTTCAAAAGGTAGGCCTGGGCCAATATCACAATTCTTGGCAAATAAGCATGAAAACTCAAAATGTGAAACTGACCTCAAATTCGAAATGTATGCATATACTCAGGTTCCCCACAGGTTGGGCAACCTGAAAAAACATGTGTTTTCCGTATCCAACCTTTCCTTCAAAAGGTAGGTCTGGGCCAATATCACATTTGTACGCAAATAACCCAAATGAGGATGAAAACTCAAACTGTGAAACTGACCTCAAATTCGCAATGTATGCATATACTCAGGTTGCCCACAGGTTGGGGAACCCAAAAAAACATGTGTTTTCCGTATCTGACCTTTCCATCAAAAGGTAGGCCTGGGCCAGTATCCCAATTATTGGCAAATGGCCAATTAAGCATGAAAACTCAAAATGTGAAACTGACCTCAAATTCGCAATGTATGCATATACTCAGTTTCCCCACAGTTTGTGGAACCCAAAAAAACATGTGTTTTCCGTATCTGACCTTTCCATCAAAAGGTAGACCTCGGCCAGTATCACAATTGTTGGCAAATGGCCAATTAAGCATGAAAACTCTAAATGTGAAACTGACATCAAATTCGAAATGTATACATATACTCAGGTTTCCCACAGCTTGGGGAACCCGAAAAAACATGTGTTTTCCGTATATGACCTTTCCATCAAAAGGTAGGCCTTGGCCAGTATCACAATTATTGGCAAATGGCCAATTTACCATGAAAACTCAAAATGTGAAACTGACCTCAAATTCGCAATGTATTCATATACTCAGGTTGCCCACAGGTTGGGCAACCCGAAAAAACGTGTTTTCCGTATCTGACCTTTCCATCAAAAGGTAGGCCTGGGCCAGTATCACAATTATTGACAAATGGCCAATTTAGCATGAAAACTCAAAATGTGAAACTCACCTCAAATTCGAAATGTATGCATATACTCATGTTCCCCACAGGTTGGGGAACCCGAAAAAATGTGTGTTTTCCATATCCAACCTTTCCTTCAAAAGTTAGGCCTGGGCCAATATCACATTTGTTCGCAAATAACCCAAATAAGGATGAAAACTCTAAATGTGAAACTGACCTCAAATTCATAATGTATGCATATACTCAGGTTGCCACAGGTTGGGGAACCCGAAAAAACATGTGTTTTCCGTATCGAACCTTTCCTTCAAAAGGTAGGTCTGGGCCAATATCACAATTGTTGGAAAATAAGCAATTAAGCATGAAAACTCAAAATGTGAAACTGACCTCAAATTCGAAATGTATGCATATCCTCAGTTTCCCCACAGTTTGGGGACCCCAAAAAAACATGTGTTTTCCGTATCTGACCTTTCCTTCAAAAGAGTAGGTATCTGGGCAAATATCAACAACTTAGTTGGCAAGAAGCCCAATAAGCATGAAAACTCAAATGTTGAGAAACTGCCTCAAATTCGCAATGTATGCATATACTCAGGTTCCCCAACAGGTATGGCGGAACACCGAAAAAAAGTGTTTTCCGTTATCGAACCTTGCCATTCAAAGGTGGGTTGTCATGGGCCAAATATTCACAATTGTTGGCAAATAGCCAATTAAGCAAGGAAAAACTCAAACTGTGAAACTGACATCAATAGCAATGTATGCATATACTCAGGTTGACACAGATTGGGAACCCCGAATAAAAACACATGTGTTTTGCGTATCTGGCCCTACTTACATACAAAAGGAGGCCTGGGCCATATCACAATTGTGGCACAATGGCCAATTAGGATGAATAAAATGTGAAACGACCTCAAATTCGCCAGTTGCATATACTCAGGTGCACCACAGATTGGGAAACCCGAAAAAACATGTGTTTTCCGTATCTGACCTTTCCTTCAAAAGGTAGGACTGGGCCAATATCACAATTGTTGGCAAAAAAGCATGAAAACTCAAAATGTGAAACTGACCTCAAATTCGAAATGTATGCATATACTCAGGTTCCCCACAGTTTGGGCAACCTGAAAAAACATGTGTTTTCCGTATCCAACCTTTCCTTCAAAAGGTAGGTCTGGGCCAATATCACATTTGTTCGCAAATAACCCAAATAAGGATGAAAACTCAAAATGTGAAACTGACCTCAAATTCGAAATGTATGCATATACTCAGATTTCCCACAGGTTGTGGAATCCGAAAAAACATGTGTTTTCCGTATCTGACCTTTCCTTCAAAAGGTAGGCCTGGGCCAATATCACAATTGTTGGCAAATAAGCAATTAAGCATGAAAACTCAAAATGTGATGAAAACTGACATCAAATTCGAAATGTAACGAGCATAACTCAGAGGACGTCCCCACAGCCTGGTGGGCAACCTGAAAAAACATGTTTCAGTATCCAACCTTTCACTTCAAAAGGTAGGCCTGGCCAAGATCACAATTGTTGGCAAATAAGCATGAAAATCAAATGTGAAAACTGACCTGAAATTCGAAATGTATGCATATACTCAGGTTCCCCACAGGTTGTGGAACCCGAAAAAACATGTTTTCCATATCCACCCTTTCCTTCAAAAGGTAGGCCTGGGCTAATATCACATTTGTTCGCAAATAACCCAAATAAGGATGAAAACTCAAAATGTGAAACTGACCTCAACTTCGAAATGTATGCATATAGTCAGGTTTCCCACAGGTTGGGGAACCCGAAAAAACATGTGTTTTGCGTATCTGACCTTTCCATCAAAAGGTAGGCCTGGGCCAGTATCACAATTGTTGGCAAATGGCCAATTTAGGATGAAAACTCAAAATGTGAAACTCACCTCAAATTCACAATGTATGCATATACTCAGTTTCGCCACAGTTTGTGGAACCTAAAAAAACATGTGTTTTCCGTATCTGACCTTTCCATCAAAAGGTAGGCCTGGGCCAGTATCACAATTATTGGCAAATGGCCAATTTAGCA
>NW_024099412.1:0-11135 GCF_016545835.1 Crotalus tigris
AAATGTAAAAACGGATATCAGAATTGGATTCGGGGTTAAATTTCATGCTTAAAAATGGTGCTTTATGTAGTTTTTAAAAATTGAGCCGTTTTGGTGTCCTGGGAAGGAAATTCCTGATGATGGGGTCAGGGATTTTTGTGCTCCAGAGATGAACATTTTTTTTTGACCCAAATGTAAAAATGGACATCAAAATTGGATTCGGGGTTAAATTTCATGCTTAAAAATGGTGCTTTATGTAGTTTTTAAAAATGGAGCCGTTTTGGTGTCCTGGGAAGGAACGGGGTCAGGGATTTTTGTGCTCCGGAGGTGAAAATTTTTTTTTGACCCAAATGTAAAAATGAACATTAGAATTGGATTCAGGGTTAAATTTCGTGCTTAAAAGTGGTGCTTTGTGTAGTTTTTAAAAATGGAGCCGTTTTAGTGTCCGGGGAAGGAAGGCCTGATGCCGGGATCGGAGATTTTGTGCTCTGGAGGTGAAAATTTTTTTGACCCAAATGTAAAAATGGACATCAGAATTAGATTCAGGGTTAAATTTCATGCTTAAAATGGTGCTTTATGTAGTTTTTAAAAATGGAGCCGTTTCGCTGTCTGGGGAAGGAAATTCCTGATGCCGGGGTCAGGGATTTTTGTGCTCCAGAGGTGAAAATATTATTTTGACCCAAATGTAACAACAGAGATCAGAATTTGATTCGGGGTTAAATTTCATGCTTAAAAATGGTGCTTTATGTAGTTTTTAAAAATGGAGCCGTTTTGCTGTCTGGGGAAGGAAATTCCTGATGCCGGGGTCAGGGATTTTTGTGCTCCAGAGGTGAAAATATTTTTTTGACCCAAATGTAAAAACGGACATCAGAATTGGATTCGGGGTTAAATTTCATGCTTAAAAATGGTGCTTTATGTAGTTTTTAAAAATTGAGCCGTTTTGGTGTCTGGGGAAGGAAATTCCTGATGCCGGGGTTAGGAGTTTTTGCGCTTCGGAGGTGAAAAATTTTTTTTGACTCAAATGAAAAAATGGACATCAGAATTAGATTCAGGGTTAAATTTCATGCTTAAAAATGGTGCTTTATGTTGTTTTTAAAAATTGAGCCGTTTTGGTGTCCTGGGAAGGAACGGGGTCAGGGATTTTTGTGCCCCGGAGGTGAAACATTTTTTTTGACCCAAATGTAAAAACGGACATCAGAATTGGATTCGGGGTTAATTTTCATGCTTAAAAATGGTGCTTTATGTAGTTTTTAAAAATTGAGCCGTTTTGGTGTCTAGGGAAGGAAATTCCTGATGATGGGGTCAGGGATTTTTGTGCTCCAGAGGTGGAAAATTTTTTTTGACCCAAACGTAAAAACGGACATAAGAATTGGATTCGGGGTTAAATTTCATGCTTAAAAATGGTGCTTCGTGTAGTTTTTAAAATTTGAGCCATTTTGGTGTCCTGGGAAGGAAATTCCTGATGATGGGGTCAGGGATCTTTGTGTTCCAGAGGTGAACATTTTTTTTGACCCAAATGTAAAAACGGATATTAGAATTGGATTCGGGGTTAAATTTCGTGCTTAACAGTGGTGCTTTATGTAGTTTTTAAAATTTGAGCCGTTTTGGTGTCCTGGGAAGGAAATTCCTGATGATGGGGTCAGGGATCTTTGTGTTCCAGAGGTGAACATTTTTTTTTGACCCAAATGTAAAAATGGATATCAGAATTGGTTTCGGGGTTAAACTTCATGCTTAAAAATGGTGCTTTATGTAGTTTTTAAAATTTGAGCCGTTTTGGTGTCCTGGGAAGGAAATTCCTGATGATGGGGTCAGGGATTTTTGTGCTCCAGAGATGAACATTTTTTTTTGACCCAAATGTAAAAATGGACATCAAAATTGGATTCGGGGTTAAATTTCATGCTTAAAAATGGTGCTTTATGTTGTTTTTAAAAATTGAGCCGTTTTGGTGTCCTGGGAAGGAACGGGGTCAGGGATTTTTGTGCCCCGGAGGTGAAACATTTTTTTTGACCCAAATGTAAAAACGGACATCAGAATTGGATTCGGGGTTAATTTTCATGCTTAAAAATGGTGCTTTATGTAGTTTTTAAAAATTGAGCCGTTTTGGTGTCTAGGGAAGGAAATTCCTGATGATGGGGTCAGGGATTTTTGTGCTCCAGAGGTGGAAAATTTTTTTTGACCCAAACGTAAAAACGGACATAAGAATTGGATTCGGGGTTAAATTTCATGCTTAAAAATGGTGCTTCGTGTAGTTTTTAAAATTTGAGCCATTTTGGTGTCCTGGGAAGGAAATTCCTGATGATGGGGTCAGGGATCTTTGTGTTCCAGAGGTGAACATTTTTTTTGACCCAAATGTAAAAACGGATATTAGAATTGGATTCGGGGTTAAATTTCGTGCTTAACAGTGGTGCTTTATGTAGTTTTTAAAATTTGAGCCGTTTTGGTGTCCTGGGAAGGAAATTCCTGATGATGGGGTCAGGGATCTTTGTGTTCCAGAGGTGAACATTTTTTTTTGACCCAAATGTAAAAATGGATATCAGAATTGGTTTCGGGGTTAAACTTCATGCTTAAAAATGGTGCTTTATGTAGTTTTTAAAATTTGAGCCGTTTTGGTGTCCTGGGAAGGAAATTCCTGATGATGGGGTCAGGGATTTTTGTGCTCCAGAGATAAACATTTTTTTTTGACCCAAATGTAAAAATGGACATCAAAATTGGATTCGGGGTTAAATTTCATGCTTAAAAATGGTGCTTTATGTTGTTTTTAAAAATTGAGCCGTTTTGGTGTCCTGGGAAGGAAAGGGGTCAGGGATTTTTGTGCTCCGGAGGTGAAAATTTTTTTGGACCCAAATGTAAAAACGGACATAAGAATAGGATTCAGGGTTAAATTTCATGGTTAAAAATGGTGCTTTATGTAGTTTTTAAAAATGGAGCCGTTTTGCTGTCTGGGGAAGGAAATTCTTGATGCCGGGGTCAGGGATTTTTGCGCTTCGGAGGTGAAAAAATTTTTTTGACTCAAATGTAAAAATGGACATCAGAATAGGATTCGGGGTTAAATTTCATGCTTAAAAATGGTGCTTTATGCAGTTTTTAAAAATTGAGCCGTTTTGGTGTCTGGGGAAGGAAATTCCTCATGCTGGGGTCAGGGATTTTTGTGCTCCGGAGGTGAAAATTGTTTTTTGACCCAAATGTAAAAATGGACATTAGAATTGGATTCGGGGTTAAATTTCGTGCTTAACAGTGGTGCTTTATGTATTTTTAAGAATGGAGCCCGTTTTGGTGTTCTGGGAAGGAAATTCCTGATGATGGGTTCAGGGATTGTTGTGCTCGGAGTGAAAATTTTTTTGACCCAATGACAAATGAACATTAGAATTGGTATTTCAGGTTAAATTTCGTGCTTAAAAGTGGTGCTTTATGTAGTTTTTAAAAATGGACCGTGTTTGGTCTCCCGGGGAAGGAAAGCCTGATGCCGGGACAGAGATTTGTGCTCCGAGGTGAAAATTTTTTTGACCCAAATGTAAAAATGGACATCAGAATTGGATTCGGGGTGAAATTTGCATGCTTAAAATGGTGCTTTCTGTAGTTTTTAAAAATGGGCGCCGTTTTGCTGTTATGGGAAGTAAATTCTTTGTGCCGGGTCAGGGATTTTTGCGCTTCGGAGGTGAAAAATTGTTTTGAGCTCAAATGTAAAATGGAACACAGAATAGGATTCGGGGTTTAAATTTCATGCTTAAAAAATGGTGCTTTATGTAGTTTTTAAAAATTGAGCCGTTTTGGTGTCCGGGGAAGGAAATTCCTGATGCCGGGGTCAGGGATTTTTGTGCTCCGGAGTTGAAACATTTTTTGACCCAAATGTAAAAATGAACATTAGAATTGGATTTGGGGTTAAATTTCATGCTTAAAAATGGTGCTTTATGTAGTTTTTAAAAATTGAGCCGTTTTCGGGGCTGGGGAAGGAAATTCTTGATGCCGGGGTCAGGGATTTTTGTGCTCCGGAGATGAACATTTTTTTTTGACCCAAATGTAAAAACGGACATCAAAATTGGATTCGGGGTTAAATTTCATGCTTAAAAGTGGTGCTTTATGTAGTTTTTAAAAATTGAGCCGTTTTGCTGTCTGGGGAAGGAAATTCCTGATGCCGGGGTAAGGGATTTTTGTGCTCCGGAGGTGAAACATTTTTTTTGACCCAAATGTAAAAATGGACATCAGAATTGGATTCGGGTTTAAATTTCATGCTTAAAAATGGTGCTTTATGTAGTTTTTAAAAATTGAGCCGTTTTGGTTTCTGCGGAAGGAAATTCCTGATGCCGGGGTCAGGAGTTTTTGTGCTTCGGAGGTGAAAATTTTTTTTTGACCCAAATGTAAAAATGGACACCAGAATTGGATTCGGCGTTAAATTTCATGCTTAAAAATGGTGCTTTATGCAGTTTTTAAAAATTGAGCCGTTTTGGTGTCTGGGGAAGGAAATTCCTGATGCCAGGGTTAGGGATTTTTGTGCTCTGGAGGTGAAAATTTTTTTTTGACCCAAATGTAAAAATGAACATTAGAATTGGATTCAGGGTTAAATTTCGTGCTTAAAAGTGGTGCTTTATGTAGTTTTTAAAAATGGAGCGTTTTGGTGTCCGGGGAAGGAAAGCCTGATGCCGGGATGAGAGATTTTGTGCTCCGAAGGTGAAAATTTTTTTGACCCAAATGTAAAAATGGACATCAGAATTGGATTCAGGGATAAATTTCATGCTTAAAAATGGTGCTTTATGCAGTTTTTAAAAATTGAGCCGTTTTCGTGTCTGGGGAAGGAAATTCCTGATGCCAGGGTTAGGGATTTTTGTGCTCCGGAGGTGAAAATTTTTTTTTGACCCAAATGTAAAAATGAACATTAGAATTGGATTCAGGGTTAAATTTCATGCTTAGAAGTGGTGCTTTATGTAGTTTTTAAAAATGGAGCCGTTTTGGTGTCCGGGGAAGGAAAGCCTGATGCCGGGATCAGAGATTTTGTGCTCCGGAGGTGAAAATTTTTTTGACCCAAATGTAAAAATGGACATCAGAATTGGATTCGGGGTTAAATTTCATGCTTAAAATGGTGCTTTATGTAGTTTTTAAAAATTAGCCGTTTTGTGTCTGGGGAAGGAAATTCTTGATGCCGGGGTCAGGGATTTTTGTGCTCCGGAGATGAACATTTTTTTTTTGACCCAAATGTAAAAACGGACATCAAAATTGGATTCGGGGTTAAATTTCATGCTTAAAAATGGTGCTTTATGTAGTTTTTAAAAATGGAGCCGTTTTGGTTTCTGGGGAAGGAAATTCCTGATGCCGGGGTAAGGGATTTTTGTGCTCCGGAGGTGAAACTTTTTTTTGACCCAAATGTAAAAATGGACATCAGAATTGGATTCGGGTTTAAATTTCATGCTTAAAAATGGTGCTTTATGTAGTTTTTAAAAATTGAGCCGTTTTGGTTTCTGCGGAAGGAAATTCCTGATGCCGGGGTCAGGAGTTTTTGTGCTTCGGAGGTGAAAATTTTTTTTTGACCCAAATGTAAAAATGAACACCAGAATTGGATTCGGGGTTAAATTTCATGCTTAAAAATGGTGCTTTATGCAGTTTTTAAAAATTGAGCCGTTTTGGTGTCTGGGGAAGGAAATTCCTGATGCCAGGGTTAGGGATTTTTGTGCTCTGGAGGTGAAAATTTTTTTTGACCCAAATGTAAAAACGGACATCAGAATTGGATTCGGGGTTAAATTTCGTGCTTAAAAGTGGTGCTTTATGTAGTTTTTAAAAATGGAGCGTTTTGGTGTCCGGGGAAGGAAAGCCTGATGCCGGGATCAGAGATTTTGTGCTCCGGAAGTGAAAATTTTTTTTGACCCAAATGTAAAAACGGACATCAAAATTGGATTCGGGGTTAAATTTCATGCTTAAAATGGTGCTTTATGTAGTTTTTAAAAATTGAGCCGTTTTGGTGTCCGGGGAAGGAAATTCCTGATGCCGGGGTCAGGGATTTTTGTGCTCCGGAGTTGAAACATTTTTTGACCCAAATGTAAAAATGAACATTAGAATTGGATTTGGGGTTAAATTTCATGCTTAAAAATGGTGCTTTATGTAGTTTTTAAAAATTGAGCCGTTTTCGGGGCTGGGGAAGGAAATTCTTGATGCCGGGGTCAGGGATTTTTGTGCTCCGGAGATGAACATTTTTTTTTGACCCAAATGTAAAAACGGACATCAAAATTGGATTCGGGGTTAAATTTCATGCTTAAAAGTGGTGCTTTATGTAGTTTTTAAAAATTGAGCCGTTTTGCTGTCTGGGGAAGGAAATTCCTGATGCCGGGGTAAGGGATTTTTGTGCTCCGGAGGTGAAACATTTTTTTTGACCCAAATGTAAAAATGGACATCAGAATTGGATTCGGGTTTAAATTTCATGCTTAAAAATGGTGCTTTATGTAGTTTTTAAAAATTGAGCCGTTTTGGTGTCCTGGGGGATTCAGGGATTTGTGCTCCGAGGTGAAATTTTTTTTGACCCAAATGTAAAAACGGACATCAAAATTGGATTCGGGGTTAAATTTCATGCTTAAAATGGTGCTTTATATCGTTTTTAAAAATGGAGCCGTTTTGCTGTCTGGGGAAGGAAATTCCTGATGCCTGGGTCCGGGATTTTTGTGCTCCGGAGGTGAACATTTTTTTTTGACCCAAATGTAAAAACGGACATCAAAATTGGATTCGGGGTTAAATTTCATGCTTAAAAATGGTGCTTTATGTAGTTTTTAAAAATTGAGCCGTTTTGGTTTCTGCGGAAGGAAATTCCTGATGCCGGGGTCAGGAGTTTTTGTGCTTCGGAGGTGAAAATTTTTTTTGACCCAAATGTAAAAATGGACACCAGAATTGGATTCGGGGTTAAATTTCATGCTTAAAAATGGTGCTTTATGCAGTTTTTAAAAATTGAGCCGTTTTGGTGTCTGGGGAAGGAAATTCCTGATGCCAGGGTTAGGGATTTTTGTGCTCCGGAGGTGAAAATTTTTTTTTGACCCAAATGTAAAAATGAACATTAGAATTGGATTCAGGGTTAAATTTCATGCTTAGAAGTGGTGCTTTATGTAGTTTTTAAAAATGGAGCCGTTTTGGTGTCCGGGGAAGGAAAGCCTGATGCCGGGATCAGAGATTTTGTGCTCCGGAGGTGAAAATTTTTTTGACCCAAATGTAAAAATGGACATCAGACTTGGATTCGGGGTTAAATTTCATGCTTAAAATGGTGCTTTATGTAGTTTTTAAAAATGGAGCCGTTTTGCTGTCTGGGGAAGGAAATTCCTGATGCCGGGGTCAGGGATTTTTGTGTTCCGGAGGTGAAATTTTTTTTTTTTGACCCAAATGTAAAAATGGACATCAGAATTGGATTCGGGGTTAAATTTCATGCTTAAAAATGATGCTTTATGTTGTTTTTAAAAATTGAGCCGTTTTGGTGTCTGGGGGATCAGGGATTTTTGTGCTCCGCAGGTGAAATTTTTTTTTTGACCCAAATGTAAAAACGGATATCAGAATTGGATTCGGGGTTAAATTTCATGCTTAGAATGGTGCTTTATATCGTTTTTAAAAATGGAGCCGTTTTGGTGTCCGGGGAAGGAAAGCCTGATGCCGGGATCAGAGATTTTGTGCTCCGGAGGTGAAAATTTTTTTGACCCAAATGTAAAAATGAACATTTGAATTGGATTTGGGGTTAAATTTCATGCTTAAAAATGGTGCTTTATGTAGTTTTTAAAAATTGAGCCGTTTTGGTGTCTGGGGAAGGAAATTCCTGATGCCGCAGGGATTTTTGTGCTCCAGAGGTGAAAATTTTTTTGGACCCAAATGTAAAAACGGACCTCAAAATTGGATTCAGAATTAAATTTCATGCTTAAAAATGGTGCTTTATGTAGTTTTTAAAAATTGAGCCGTTTTGGTGTCTGGGGAAGGAAATTCCTGATGCCGGGATTAGAGATTTTGTGCTCCAGAGGTGAAAATTTTTTTTTGACCCAAATGTATAAATGAACATTAGAATTGGATTCAGGGTTAAATTTCGTGCTTAAAAGTGGTGCTTTATGTAGTTTTTAAAAATTGAGCCGTTTTGGTGTCTGGGGAAGGAAATTCCTGATGCCGGGATCAGAGATTTTGTGCTCCAGAGGTGAAAATTTTTTTTTGACCCAAATGTAAAAACGGACATCAAAATTGGATTCGGGGTTAAATTTCATGCTTAAAATGGTGCTTTATGTAGTTTTTAAAAATTGAGCCGTTTTGGTGTCCGGGGAAGGAAATTCCTTATGCCGGGGTCAGGGATTTTTGTGCTCCGGAGGTGAAACATTTTTTGACCCAAATGTAAAAATGAACATTAGAATTGGATTTGGGGTTAAATTTCATGCTTAAAAATGGTGCTTTATGTAGTTTTTAAAAATTGAGCCGTTTTCGTGTCTGGGGAAGGAAATTCCTGATACCGGGGTCAGGGATTTTTGTGCTCCGGAGGTGAAACATTTTTTTTGACCCAAATGTAAAAATGGACATTAGAATTGGATTCGGGGTTAAATTTCATGCTTAAAAGTGGTGCTTTATGTAGTTTTTAAAATTTGAGCCGTTTTCGTGTCTGGGGAAGGAAATTCCTGATGCCGGGATCAGAGATTTTGTGCTCCAGAGGTGAAAATTTTTTTTTGACCCAAATGTAAAAATGAACATTAGAATTGGATTCAGGGTTAAATTTCGTGCTTAAAAGTGGTGCTGTATGTAGTTTTTAAAAATGGAGCGTTTTGGTGTCCGGGGAAGGAAAGCCTGATGCCGGGATCAGAGATTTTGTGCTCCGGAGGTGAAATTTTTTTTTGACCCAAATGTAAAAACGGACATCAAAACTGGATTCGGGGTTAAATTTCATGCTTAAAAATGGTGCTTTATGTAGTTTTTAAAAATTGAGCCATTTTGGTGTCTGGGGAAGGAAATTCCTGATACCGGGGTCAGGGATTTTTGTGCTCCGGAGGTGAAACATTTTTTTTGACCCAAATGTAAAAATGGACATTAGAATTGGATTCGGGGTTAAATTTCATGCTTAAAAATGGTGCTTTATTTATGTAAGTTTTTTAAAATTTGGGCTGTTTTGAGTGTCCTGGGAGGAAATTCCCAATGATGGGGTCAGGGATTTTTGTGCTCCAGAGGTGAAAAAATTTTTTTGACCCAAATGTAAAAACGGACATAAGAATTGGATTCGGGGTTAAATTTCATGCTTAAAAATGATGCTTTATGTTGTTTTTAAAAATTGAGCCGTTTTGCTGTCTGGGGAAGGAAATTCCTGATGCCGGGGTCAGGGATTTTTGTGCTCCGGAGATGAACATTTTTTTTTGACCCAAATGTAAAAACGGACATCAAAATTGGATTCGGGGTCAATTTCATGCTTAAAATGGTGCTTTATGTAGTTTTAAAAATGAGGGCGCCGTTTTGGTTTCTGGGGAAGGAATTCCGCTGATGCCGGGGTAAGGGATTTTTGTGCTCCGGAGGTGAAACATTTTTTTGCCAAATGTAAAACTGGACATCAGATTGGTTCGGGTTTAAATTTCATGCTTAAAAATGGTGCTTTATTCGTTTTTTTAAAATTGAGCCGTTTTTGGTTCCTGCGGAAGGACTTCCTGATGCCAGGGTCAGGGATTTTTGTGCTCCGGAGGTGACATTTTTTTTTTGACCCAAATGTAAAAACGAACATCAGAATTGGATTCGGAGTTAAATTTCATGCTTAAAAATGGTGCTTTATGTAGTTTTTAAAAATGGAGCCGTTTTGGAGTCTGGGGAAGGAAATTCCTGATGCCGGGGTCAGGGATTTTTGTACTCCGGAGGTGAACATTTTTTTTTGCCCCAAATGTAAAAACGGACATCACAATTGGATTCGGGGTTAAATTTCCTGCTTAAAAATGGTGCTTTATGTAGTTTTTTAAAATTGAGCCGTTTTGGTGTCTAGGGAAGGAAATTCCTGATGATGGGGTCAGGGTTTTTTGTTCTCCGGAGGTGAACATTTTTTTTTCACCCAAATGTAAAAACGGACATCAAAATTGGATTCGGGGTTAAATTTCATGCTTAAAAATGGTGCTTTATGTAGTTTTTTAAAATGGAGCCGTTTTGGTTTCTGGGGAAGGAAATTCCTGATGCCGGGGTCAGGGATTTTTGTGCTCCAGAGGTGAAAAATTTTTTTTGACCCAAATGTAAAAATGGACATTAGAATTGGATTCGGGGTTAAATTTCGTGCTTAACAGTGGTGCTTTATGTAGTTTTTAAAATTTGAGCCGTTTTGGTGTCCTGGGAAGGAAATTCCCAATGATGGGGTCACGGATTTTTGTGCTCCGGAGGTGAACATTTTTTTTTGACCCAAATGTAAAAACGGACATCAAAATTGGATTCGGGGTTAAATTTCATGCTTAAAAATGGTGCTTTATGTAGTTTTTAAAAATTGAGCCGTTTTGCTGTCTGGGGAAGGAAATTCCTGATCCCGGGGTCAGGGTTTTTGTGCTCCGGAGGTGAAAATTTTTTTTTGACCCAATGTAAAAATGGACCATTGAGAATTGGATTCGGGGTTAATTTCGTGCTTAAAGTGGGCTTTTAATGTAGTTTTTTAAAATTAGCTGTTTTTGGTGTCCTGGAAGGAATTCCCAATGATGGGTCAGGGATTTTTTTGTGTCCGGAGGTGAAAATTTTTTTCTTTGACCCAATGTAAAAATGGACATCGAATTGGATTCGGGGTAAATTTCCCATGCTTAAAATGGTCTTTATGTAGTTTTTAAAATTGAGCCTTTTCGTGTCGGGGAGAAATTCCTGATGCCGGGATCAGAGATTTTGTGCTCCAGAGGTGAAAATTTTTTTTTGACCCAACTGTAAAAATGAACATTAGAATTGGATTCAGGGTTAAATTTCGTGCTTAAAAGTGGTGCTTTATGTAGTTTTTAAAAATGGAGCGTTTTGGTGTCCGGGGAAGGAAAGCCTGATGCCGGGATCAGAGATTTTGTGCTCCGGAGGTGAAAATTTTTTTTTGACCCAAATGTAAAAACGGACATCAAAATTGGATTCGGGGTTAAATTTCCTGCTTAAAAATGGTGCTTTATGTAGTTTTTTTAAAATTGAGCCGTTTTGGTGTCTAGGGAAGGAAATTCCTGATGATGGGGTCAGGAGTTTTTGCGCTT
>NW_024099413.1:0-5344 GCF_016545835.1 Crotalus tigris
CTCTGTGAGTTCATGGGGACCTAACCCTAACCCTAAGTGGAATTTTCCTCCTATGGGATTTTCCCATGTAGTTTACCAGGAAACATAGATATTGCAGCATAGAAAAGTAAGTGCCCTCTGAACCATACACAAGCACTCCGAGTTTGTTGGCACTGTCCATTTTGCTCTATGAGTTCATGGTGACCTAACCCTAACCCTAAGTGGAATTTTCCTCCTATGGGATTTTCCCATGTAGTTTACCAGGAAACATAGATAGCGCAGCCTAGAAAAGTAACTCTCCTACTAACCATACATAAGAACACCGAGTTTGTTGGCGCTGTCCATTTCGCTCTATCAGTTCATGGTGACCTAACCCTAACCCTAAGTGGAATTTTCCTCCTTTGGGATTTTCCTATGTATTTTACCAGGAAAAATAGATAGCGCAGGATGGAAAAATAAGTGCCCTCCAAACCATACCCAAGCACTCCGAGTTTGTTGGCGCTGTCCATTTTGCTCTATGAATTCATGGGGACCTAACCCTAACCCTAAGTGGAATTTTCCTCCTATGGGATTTTCCCATGTAGTTTACCAGGAAACATAGATATTGCAGACTAGAAAAATAAGTCCCCTCTGAACCATACACAAGCACTCCGGGTTTGTTGGCACTGTCCATTTTCCTCTATGAATTCATCGGGACCTAACCCTAACCCTAAGTGGAATTTTCCTCCTATGGGATTTTCCCATGTATTTTACCAGGAAACATAGATAGGCAGCCTAGAAAAATAAGTGCCCTCTAAACCATACCAAAGCACTCCTCATTTGTTGGCGCTGTCCATTTTGCTCTCTGAATTCATGGGGACCTAACCCTAACCCTAAGTGGAATTTTCCTCCTATGGGATTTTCCCATGTATTTTACCAGGAAACATAGATAGCGCAGCCTAGAAAAATTAGTCCTCTCCGAACCATACCCAAGCACTCCGAGTTTGTTGGCGCTGTCCATTTTGCTCTATGAGCTCATGGAGACCTAACCCTAACCCTAAGTGGAATTTTCCTCCTGTGGCATTTTCCCATGTGTTTTACGAGGAAACATAAATAGCGTAGCCTAGAAAAGTAAGTGCACTCCTAACCATACCCAAGCACTCCGAGTTTGTTGGCGGTGTCCATTTTGCTCTGTGAGTTCATGGGGACCTAACCCTAACCCTAAGTGGAATTTTCCTCCTATGGGATTTTCCCATGTAGTTTACCAGGAAACATAGATATTGCAGCCTAGAAAAGTAAGTGCCCTCTGAACCATACACAAGCACTCCGAGTTTGTTGGCACTGTCCATTTTGCTCTATGAGTTCATGGTGACCTAACCCTAACCCTAAGTGGAATTTTCCTCCTATGGGATTTTCCCATGTAGTTTACTAGGAAACATAGATAGCGCAGCCTAGAAAAGTAACTGTCCTACTAACCATACATAAGAACACCGAGTTTGTTGGCGCTGTCCATTTCGCTCTATCAGTTCATGGTGACCTAACCCTAACCCTAAGTGGAATTTTCCTCCTTTGGGATTTTCCTATGTATTTTACCAGGAAAAATAGATAGCGCAGGCTAGAAAAATAAGTGCCCTCCAAACAACACCCAAGCACTCCGAGTTTGTTGGCGCTGTCCATTTTGCTCTATGAATTCATGGGGACCTAACCCTAACCCTAAGTGGAATTTTCCTCCTATGGGATTTTCCCATGAAGTTTACCAGGAAACATAGATATTGCAGACTAGAAAAAGTAACTGTCCTACTAACCATACATAAGAACACCGAGTTTGTTGGCGCTGTCCATTTCGCTCTATCAGTTCATGGTGACCTAACCCTAACCCTAAGTGGAATTTTCCTCGTATGGGATTTTCCCTGTATTTTACCAAGAAAAATAGATAGCGCAGCCTAGAAAAATAAGTGCCCTCCAAACCATACCCAAGCACTCCTCATTTGTTGGCGCTGTCCATTTTGCTCTATGAATTCATGGGGACCTAACCCTAACCCTAAGTGGAATTTTCCTCCTATGCGATTTTCCCATGTATTTTACCAGGAAACTTGCAAAGGGCGGCCTAGAAAATTAAGTGCCCTCCTCACCATACCGACGCATTCCGAGTTTGTTGGCGTTGTCCATTTTGCTCTGTGAGTTCATGGTGACCTAACCCTAACCCTAAGTGGAATTTTCCTCCTATGGGATTTTCCCATGTATTTTACCAGGAAACATAGATAGAGCAGCCTAGAAAAGTAAGTACCCTCCGAACCATACCCAAGCACTCCGAGTTTGTTGGCGCTGTCCATTTTGCTCTATGAGTTCATGGGGACCTAACCCTAAGTGGAATTTTCCTCCTATGGGATTTTCCCATGTATTTTACCAGGAAACATAGATAGGCAGCCTAGAAAAGTAAGTGCCCTCCTAACCATACCCAAGCACTCCGAGTTTGTTGGCACTGCCCATTTTGCTCTATGAGTTCATGGGACCAAACCCTAACCCTAAGTGGAATTTTCCTCCTATGGGATTTTCCCATGTAATTTACGAGGAAACATAGATATCGCAGCCTAGAAAAATAAGTGCCCTCTGAACCATACACAAGCACTCCGAGTTTGTTGGCGCTGTCCATTTTGCTCTATGAGTTCATGGGGACCCATCCATAACCCTAAGTGGAATTTTCCTCCTATGGGATTTTCCCATGTAGTTTACCAGGAAACATAGATAGCGCAGCCTAGAAAAATAAGTGCCCTTCGAACCATACCCAAGCACTCCGAGTTTATTGGCGCTGTCCATTTTGCTCTATGAGTTCATGGGGACCTAACCCTAACCCTAAGTGGAATTTTCCTCCTATGGGATTTTCCCATGTATTTTACCAGGAAACATAGATAGGCAGCCTAGAAAAGTAAGTGCCCTCCTAGCCATACCCAAGCACTTCGAAATTTTTGATTCTGTCCATTTTGCTCTATGAGTTCATGGTGACCGAACCCAAATCGTAAGTGGAATTTTCCTTCTATGGGATTTTCCCATGTAGTTTACCAGGAAATATACATAGCGCAGCCTAGAAAACTAAGTACCCTCCGAACCATACCCAAGCACTCCGAATTTGTTGATGCTGTCCATTTTGCTCTATGAGTTCATGGGGACCTAACCGTAACCCCAAGTGGAATTTTCCTCCTATGGGATTTTCCCATGTATTTTACCAGGAAACATAGATAGGCAGCCTAGAAAAGTAAGTGCCCTCCTAACCATACCCAAGCACTCCGAGTTTGTTGGCGCTGCCCATTTTGCTCTATGAGTTCATGGGACCTAACCCTAACCCTAAGTGGAATTTTCCTCCTATGGGATTTTCCCATGTAGTTTACGAGGAAACATAGATATCGCAGCCTAGAAAAATAAGTGCCCTCCGAACCATACCCAAGCACTCCGACTTTATTGGCGCTGTCCATTTTGCTCTATGAGTTCATGGTGACCTAACCCTAAGTGGAATTTTCCTCCTCTGGCATTTTCCCATGTGTTTTACGAGGAAACATAAATAGCGTAGCCTAGAAAAGTAAGTGCCCTCCTATCCATACCCAAGCACTCCGAGTTCGTTGGCACTGTCCATTTTGCTCTCTGAGTTCATGGTGACCTAACCGTAACCCTAAGTGTAATTTTCCTCCTATGGGATTTTCCCATGTATTTTACCAGGAAACATATATAGAGCAGCCTAGAAAAGTAACTGACCTCCGAAGCATACCCAAGCACTCCGAGTTTGTTGGCGCTGACCATTTTGCTCTATGAGTTCATGGGGACCTAACCCTAACCCTAACTGGAATTTTCCTCCTATGGGATTTTCCCATGTATTTTACCAGGAAACATAGATAGCGCAGCCTAGAAAAATTAGTCCTCTCCGAACCATACCCAAGCACTCCGAGTTTGTTGGCGCTGTCCATTTTGCTCTATGAATTCATGGGGACCTAACCCTAACCCTAAGTGGAATTTTCCTCCTATGGGATTTTCCCATGTAGTTTACCAGGAAACATAGATATTGCAGCCTAGAAAAATAAGTGCCCTCTGAACCATACACAAGCACTCCGAGTTTGTTGGCGCTGTCCATTTTGCTCTTTGAATTCATCGGGACCTAACCCTAACCCTAAGTGGAATTTTCCTCCTATGGGATTTTCCCATGTATTTTACCAGGAAACATAGATAGGCAGCCTAGAAAAGTAAGTGCCCTCCTAACCATACCCAAGCACTCCGAGTTTGTTGGCACTGCCCATTTTGCTCTATGAGTTCATGGGACCTAACCCTAACCCTAAGTGGAATTTTCCTCCTATGGGATTTTCCCATGTATTTTACCAGGAAACTTTCAAAGGGCGGCCTAGAAAATTAAGTGCCCTCCTAACCATACCGACGCATTCCGAGTTTGTTGGCGTTGTCCATTTTGCTCTGTGAGTTCATGGTGACCTAACCCTAACCCTAAGTGGAATTTTCCTCCTATGGGATTTTCCCATGTAGTTTACCAGGAAACATAGATATTGCAGCCTAGAAAAGTAAGTGCCCTCTGAACCATACACAAGCACTCCGAGTTTGTTGGCGCTGTCCATTTTGGTCTCTGAGTTCATGGTGACCTAAGCCTAACCCTAAGTGTAATTTTCCCATGTATTTTACCAGGAAACATATATAGAGCAGCCTAGAAAAGTAACTGCCCTCTGAACCATACCCAAGCACTCCGAGTTTGTTGGCGCTGCCAATTTTGCTCTATGAGTTCATGGGGACCTAACCCTAACCCTAACTGTAATTTTCCTCCTATGGGATTTTCCCATGTAGTTTACCAGGAAACATAGATATCGTAGCCTAGAAAATTAAGTGCCCTCTGAACCATACACAAGCACTCCGAGTTTGTTGGCGCTGTCCATTTTGCTCTATGAGTTCATGGGGACCTAACCCTAACCCTAAGTGGAATTTTCCTCCTATGGGATTTTCCCATGTATTGTACCAGGAAACATAGCGCAGCCTAGAAAAATTAGTCCTCTCCGAACCATACCCAAGCACTCCGAATTTGTTGGCGCTGTCCATTTTGCTCTATGAGTTCATGGAGACCTAACCCTAACCCTAAGTGGAATTTTCCTCCTGTGGCATTTTCCCATGTGTTTTACGAGGAAACATAAATAGCGTAGCCTAGAAAAGTAAGTGCCCTCCTAACCATACCCAAGCACTCCGAGTTTGTTGGCGGTGTCCATTTTGCTCTGTGAGTTCATGGGGACCTAACCCTAACCCTAAGTGGAATTTTCCTCCTATGGAATTTTCCCATGTAGTTTACCAGGAAACATAGATATTGCAGCCTAGAAAAGTAAGTGCCCTCTGAACCATACACAAGCAC
>NW_024099414.1:0-7876 GCF_016545835.1 Crotalus tigris
ACGAAACATTTTTTTGGACCCAAATGTAAAACACGGACCTCAGAATGGGATTCGGTGTAATTTCATGCTTAAAAATGGTGCTCTTTCTAGTTTTTAAAAATTGAGCCGTTTTGGTATCCAAGGAAAGAAATCCCTGATGCCGGGGTCACGGATTTTTGTGCTCCGGAGGTGAAATTTTTTTTTGACCCAAATGTAAAAACGGACCTCAGAATGGGATTCAGGGTTAAATTTCATGCTTAGAAATGGTACTTCTTCTCGTTTTCAAAAATTCACCCGTTTTAGTTTCTGTGGAAGGATATTCCTGATGCCAGGGTCATAGGTTTTTTTGCTCCGGAGATGAAAAAATTTTTTTGACTGACATGTAAAAAAGGACCTCAGAATGGGATTTGGGGTTAAATTTCATGCTTAAAAATGGTGCTCTTTCTAGTTTTAAAAAATTGAGCCGTTTTGGTATATAAGGAAAGAAATCCCTGATGCCGGGGTCACGGATTTTTGCGCTCCGGAGGTGAAATTTTTTTTTTGACCCAAATGTAAAAAGGGACCTCAGAATGGGATTCGGGGTTAAATTTCATACTTAAAAGTGGTGCTTCTTCTAATTTTCAAAAATTGAGCCGATTTAGTGTCTGGGGAAGGAAATTCCTGATGCCAGGGTTATAGATTTTGGTGGTCCGGAGATGAAAATTTTTTTTGACCCAAATGTAAAAACGGACCTCAGAATGGGATTCGGGGTTAAATTTCATGCTTAAAAATGGTGCTTTTTCTAGTTTTCAAAAATTGAGCCGTTTTAGTGTCCAGGGAAGGAAATCCCTGATGGCGGGGTCACGGATTTTTCTGCTCCGGAGATGAAAAATTTTTTTTGACCCAAATGTAAAAACGGACCTCAGAATGGGATTCAGGGTTAAATTTCATGCTTAAAAATGGTACTTCTTCTCGTTTTCAAAAATTGAGCCATTTTGGTATACAGGGAAGGACATTCCTGATGCCAGGGTCATAGGTTTTTGTGCTCCGGAGATGAAAAAATTTTTTTGACTGACATGTAAAAAAGGTCCTCAGAATGGGATTCACGGTTAACTTTCATGCTTAAAAATGGTGCTTTTTCTAGTTTTCAAAAATTGAGCCGTTTTGGAATCCAGGGAAGTACATTCCTGATGCTGGGGTCACGGATTTTTGTGCTCCGGAGATGAAAAAATTTTTTTGACTGAAATGTAAAAACGGACCTCAGAATGGGATTCGGGGTTAAATTTCATGCTTAAAAATGGTGCTTTTTCTAGTTTTCAAAAATTGAGCCGTTTTAGTGTCCAGGGACGGAAATCCCTGATGGCGGGGTCACGGATTTTTGTGCTCCGGAGATGAAAAATTTTTTTTGACTGAAATGTAAAAAAGGACCTTAGAATGGGATTCGGGGTTAAATTTCATGCTTAAAAATGGTGCTTTTTGTAGTTTTCAAAATTGAGCCATTTTGATATCCAGGGAAGGAAATTCCTGATGCCGGGGTCACGGATTTTTCTGCTCCAAAGTTGAAATTTTTTTTTTGTCCCAAATCTAAAAACGGACCTCAGAATGGGATTCGTGGTTAAATTTCATGCTCAAAAATGGTGCTTTTCTAGTTTTCAAAAATTGAGCCGTTTTAGTGTCCGGGGAAGGAAATTCTTTATGCTGGGGTTATAGATTTTGGTGGTCCGGAGATGAAAATTTTTTTGACTGACATGTAAAAAAGGACCTCAGATTGGGATTTGGGGTTAAATTTCATGCTTAAAAATGGTGCTCTTTCTAGTTTTAAAAAATTGAGCCGTTTTGCTATCCAAGGAAAGAAAGCCCTGATGCCGGGGTCACGGATTTTTGTGCTCCAAAGTTGAAATTTTTTTTTTGTCCCAAATCTAAAAACGGACCTCAGAATGGGATTCGTGGTTAAATTTCATGCTCAAAAATGGTGCTTTTCTAGTTTTCAAAAATTGAGCCGTTTTAGTGTCCGGGGAAGGAAATTCTTTATGCTGGGGTTATAGATTTTGGTGGTCCGGAGATGAAAATTTTTTTGACTGACATGTAAAAAAGGACCTCAGAATGGGATTTGGGGTTAAATTTCATTCTTAAAAATGGTGCTCTTTCTAGTTTTAAAAAATTGAGCCGTTTTGCTATCCAAGGAAAGAAAGCCCTGATGCCGGGGTCACGGATTTTTGTGCTCTGGAGGTGAAATTTTTTTTTTGACCCAAATGTAAAAACGGACCTCAGAATGGGATTCGTGGTTATATTTCATACTTAAAAGTGGTGCTTCTTCTAATTTTCAAAAATTGAGCCGATTTAGTGTCTGGGGAAGGAAATTACTGATGCCGGGGTCACGGAATTTTTTGTGCTCACGGACAATTAAATTTTTTTGACCCCACTGTAAAAACGACCTCAGAGGGGATTTCGCGGGTTAACTTCATGCTTAAAATGGTGCTTTTTTCTAGTTTTCAAAATTGAGCCGTTTTAGTGTCCTGGGAAGGAAATCCCTGATGGCGGGGTCACGGATTTTTCTGCTCCGGAGATGAAATTTTTTTTTTGACCCAAATGTAAAAATGGACCTCAGAATGAGATTCAGGGTTAAATTTCATGCTTAAAAATGGTACTTCTTCTCGTTTTCAAAAATTCACCCGTTTTAGTTTCTGTGGAAGGATATTCCTGATGCCAGGGTCATAGGTTTTTTTGCTCCGGAGATGAAAAAATTTTTTTGACTGACATGTAAAAAAGGACATCAGAATGGGATTTGGGGTTAAATTTCATGCTTAAAAATGGTGCTCTTTCTAGTTTTCAAAAATTGAGCCGTTTTGGTATCCAAGGAAAGAAATCCCTGATGCCGGGGTCACGGATTTTTGTGCTCCGGAGGTGAAATTTTTTTTTTGACCCAAATGTAAAAACGGACCTCAGAATGGGATTCGGGGTTAAATTTACATACTTAAAGTTGTGCTTCTTCTAGCTGATTCAAAATTGAGCGATTTAGTGTCTGGAGTAATACTAGATTTCTGGGTGACGGTTTTTGTGCTTCTCGGACATTACAGTTTTTTGGACCCAAATGTACACACGGACCTCAGAATGTGATTCGGGGTTTAAATTTCATGCTTAAAAATGGGTGCTTTTTCTAGTTTTCAAGAATTGAGCCCGTTTTAGTGTCCGGGAATGAATCCTTATGGCGGGGTCCGGATTTTCTGCTGCCGGAGATGAAAATATTTTTTTTTGACCAAATTTAAAAACGGACCTCAGAATGGGATTCAGGGTTAAATTTCATGCTTAAAAATGGTACTTCTTCTCGTTTTCAAAAATTCAGCCGTTTTAGTTTCTGTGAAAGGATATTCCTGATGCCAGGGTCACAGGTTTTTGTGCTCCGGAGATGAAAAAATTTTTTTGACTGACATGTAAAAAAGGACCTCAGAATGGGATTCAGGGTTAACCTTCATGCTTTAAAATGGTGCTTTTTCTAGTTTTCAAAAATTGAGCCGTTTTGGAATCCAGGGAAGGAAATTCCTGATGCCGGGGTCACGGATTTTTCTGCTCCAAAGATGAAAATCTTTTTTTTGACCCAAATGTAAAAATGGACCTCAGAATGGGATTCAGGGTTAAATTTCATGCTTAAAAATGGTGCTTTTTCTAGTTTTCAAAAATTGAGCCATTTTGGTATCCAGGGAAGGAAATTCCTGATGCCGGGGTCACGGATTTTTGTGCTCCGGAGATGAAAAATTTTTTTTGACTGAAATGTAAAAAAGGACCTTAGAATGGGATTCGGGGTTAAATTTCATGCTTAAAAATGGTGCTTTTTGTAGTTTTCAAAAATTGAGCCATTTTGATATCCAGGGAAGTAAATTCCTGATGCCGGGGTCACGGATTTTTCTGCTCCAAAGTTGAAATTTTTTTTTTGTCCCAAATCTAAAAACGGACCTCAGAATGGGATTCGTGGTTAAATTTCATGCTCAAAAATGGTGCTTTTCTAGTTTTCAAAAATTGAGCCGTTTAAGTGTCCGGGGAAGGAAATTCTTTATGCTGGGGTTATAGATTTTGGTGGTCCGGAGACGAAAATTTTTTTTGACCCAAATGTAAAAACGGACCTCAGAATGGGATTCGGGGTTAAATTTCATGCTTAAAAATGGTGCTTTTTCTAGTTTTCAAAAATTGAACCGTTTTAGTATCCAGGGAAGGAAATCCCTGATGGCGGAGTCACGGATTTTTCTGCTCCGGAGATGAAAATTTTTTTTTGACCCAAATGTAAAAACGGACCTCAGAATGGGATTCAGGGTTAAATTTCATGCTTAGAAATGGTACTTCTTCTCGTTTTCAAAAATTCACCCGTTTTAGTTTCTGTGGAAGGATATTCCTGATGCCAGGGTCATATGTTTTTTTGCTCCGGAGATGAAAAAATTTTTTTGACTGACATGTAAAAAAGGACCTCAGAATGGGATTTGGGGTTAAATTTCATGCTTAAAAATGGTGCTCTTTCTAGTTTTAAAAAATTGAGCCGTTTTGGTATCCAAGGAAAGAAATCCCTGATGCCGGGGTCACGGATTTTTGTGCTCCCGAGGTGAGTTTTTTTTTTGACCCAAATGTAAAAACGGACCTCAGAATGGATTCAGGGTAAATTTCTACTAAAAGTGGTGCTTCTTTCTAATTTCAAAAATTGAGCCGTTTATTGTCTGTGTACGTAAATACGGGTGCCGGGTGACGGATTTTTGTGCTCTCGTACGGGAAATTTTTTTGACCCAAATGTAAAAACGGACCTCAGAATGGGATTCGTGGTTAAATTTCATGCTCAAAAATGGTGCTTTTCTAGTTTTCAAAAATTGAGCCGTTTTAGTGTCCAGGGAAGGAAATCCCTGATGGCCGGGTCACGGATTTTTCTGCTCCGGAGATGAAAATTTTTTTTTGACCCAAATGTAAAAACGGACCTCAGAATGGGATTCAGGGTTAAATTTCATGCTTAAAAATGGTACTTCTTCTCGTTTTCAAAAATTCTCGTTTAAAAGTTTCTGTGAAAGTATTCCTGATGCCAGTGGTCATAGGTTTTTGGTGTTCTCCGGAATGAAAAAATTTTTTGACTACAGTAAAAAAAGGACCTCAGAATGGAATTCAGGGTTACTTTCATGCTTAAAAATGGTGCTTTTCTAGTTTTCAAAAAGTGAGCCAGTTTGGAATCCGTGAAGGAAAGTCCTGATGCCGGGGTCACAGATTTTTGTGCTCTGGAGATGAAAAATTTTTTTTGACCCGAATGTAAAAATGGACCTCATAATGGGATTCGCGGTTAAATTTCATGCTTAAAAATGGTGCTTCTTCTAGTTTTCAAAAATTGAGCCGTTTTGGTATCCAGGGAGGGAAATTCCTGATGCCGGGGTCCCGGATTTTGTGCTCCGAAGATGAAAAATTTTTTTTGACTGAAATGTAAAAACGGACCTCAGAATTGGATTCGGGGTTAAATTTCATGCTTAAAAATGGTGCTTTTTGTACTTTTTAAAAATTGAGCCATTTTGGTGTCCGGGAAAGGAAAATTCTGATGCCGGGGTCAGGGATTTTTGTGCTCCGGAGGTGAAATTTTTTTTTTCAACCAAATGTATAAACGGACGTCAGATTGGGATTCGGGGTTAAATTACATGCAAAAAAATGGTGCTTTTTCTAGTTTCAAAAATTTGAGCCGTTTGAGTGTCCGGAAGGAAATTTTTATGCTGGGGTTATGATTTTTGTGTCCGAGATGAACATTGTTTGACTGCTGTAAAAAGGACCTCAGAATGGGATTGGGTTTAAATTTCATGCTAAAAATGGTGCTCTTTCTAGTTTTAAAAAATTGAGCCGTTTTGCTATCCAAGGAAAGAAAGCCCTGATGCCGGGGTCACGGATTTTTGTGCTCCAAAGTTGAAATTTTTTTTTTGTCCCAAATCTAAAAACGGACCTCAGAATGGGATTCGTGGTTAAATTTCATGCTCAAAAATGGTGCTTTTCTAGTTTTCAAAAATTGAGCCGTTTTAGTGTCCGGGGAAGGAAATTCTTTATGCTGGGGTTATAGATTTTGGTGGTCCGGAGATGAAAATTTTTTTGACTGACATGTAAAAAAGGACCTCAGAATGGGATTTGGGGTTAAATTTCATGCTTAAAAATGGTGCTCTTTCTAGTTTTAAAAAATTGAGCCGTTTTGCTATCCAAGGAAAGAAAGCCCTGATGCCGGGGTCACGGATTTTTGTGCTCTGGAGGTGAAATTTTTTTTTTGACCCAAATGTAAAAACGGACCTCAGAATGGGATTCGGGGTTATATTTCATACTTAAAAGTGGTGCTTCTTCTAATTTTCAAAAATTGAGCCGATTTAGTGTCTGGGGAAGGAAATTACTGATGCCGGAGTCACGGATTTTTGTGCTCCGGACATGAAATTTTTTTGGACCCAAATGTAAAAACGGACCTCAGAATGGGATTCGGGGTTAAATTTCATGCTTAAAAATGGTGCTTTTTGTAGTTTTCAAAAATTGAGCCATTTTGATATCCAGGGAAGGAAATTCCTGATGCCGGGGTCACGGATTTTTCTGCTCCAAAGATGAAAAATTTTTTTTTGTCCCAAATCTAAAAACGGACCTCAGAATGGGATTCAGGGTTAAATTTCATGCTTAAAAATGGTACTTCTTCTCGTTTTCAAAAATTCACCCGTTTTAGTTTCTGTGGAAGGATATTCCTGATGCCAGGGTCATAGGTTTTTTTGCTCCGGATATGAAAAAATTTTTTTGACTGACATGTAAAAAAGGACCTCAGAATGGGATTTGGGGTTAAATTTCATGCTTAAAAATGGTGCTCTTTCTAGTTTTAAAAAATTGAGCCGACCGTTTTGGATCCAGCGACAGGAAAATTCTGATTCGCGGGGGTCACGGAGTTTTTGTGTCTCCGGCGAAAAATTTTTTTGACTGAAATGTAAAAAGGCCCTTAGAATGGGATTCGGGGTTAAATTTTCATGCTTAAAAAGGTGTGCTTTTTGTAGTTTTCAAAATGAGTCTCGATTTTGGATATCCAGGGAAGATTCGCTGATTGGGCGCAGTGGTCACGTATTTTTCTGTCCCACAAGTTGAAACATTTTTTTTTTGTCCAATATCTAAAGACGGACCTCTATAATGTATTCGTGGTTAAATTTCATGCTCAAAAATGGTGCTTTTCTAGTTTTCAAAAATTGAGCCGTTTTAGTGTCCGGGGAATGAAATTCTTTATGCTGGGGTTATAGATTTTGGTGGTCCGGAGATGAAAATTTTTTTGACTGACATGTAAAAAAGGACCTCAGAATGGGATTTGGGGTTAAATTTCATGCTTAAAAATGGTACTTCTTCTCGTTTTCAAAAATTCAGCCGTTTTAGTTTCTGTGAAAGGATATTCCTGATGCCAGGGTGATAGGTTTTTGTGCTCCGGAGATGAAAAAATTTTTTTGACTGACATGTAAAAAAGGACCTCAGAATGGGATTCAGGGTTAACTTTCATGCTTAAAAATGTTGCTTCTTCTCGTTTTCAAAAATTGAGCCGTTTTAGTGTCCGGGGAAGGATAATCCTGATGCCGAGGTCATAGATTTTTGTGCTCCGGAGATGAAAATTTTTTTGAACCAAATGTAAAAACGGACCTCAGAATGGGATTCGGGGTTAAATTTCATGCTTAAAAATGGTGCTTCTTCTAGTTTTCAAAAATTGAGCCATTTTGGTATCCAGGGAAGGACATTCCTGATGCCGGGGTCACGGATTTTTGTGATCCGGAGATGAAAAAATTTTTTTGACTGACATGTAAAAAAGGACCTCAGAATAGGATTCGGGGTTAAATTTCATGCTTAAAAATGGTGCTTTTTCTAGTTTTCAAAAATTGAGCCGTTTTGGTATCCAGGGACGGAAATTCCTGATGGCGGG
>NW_024099415.1:0-6943 GCF_016545835.1 Crotalus tigris
TGATACCGGGTTCAGGGATTTTTGTGCTCCGGAGGTGAAAAAAATTTCTTCACTCAAATGTTAAAATGGACATCAGAATTGGATTCGGGGTTAAATTTCATGCTTAAAAATGGTGCTTTATCTAGTTTTTAAAAATTGAGCCGTTTTGGTGTCCAGGGAAGGAAATTCCTGATGCCGGGGTCAGGGATTTTTGTGCTCTGGAGGTGAAATTTTTTTTGACCCAAATGTAAAAATGGATATCAGAATTGGATTCGGGGTTAAATTTCATGCTTAAAAACGGTGCTTTATGTAGTTTTTAAAAATTGAGCCGTTTTGTTGTCCCGGGAAGGAAATTCCGGATGCCGGGGTCAGGGATTTTTGTGCTCCAGAGGTGAAATATTTTTTTTGACCCAAATGTAAAAACAGACATCAGAATTGGATTCGGGGTTAAATTTCATGCTTAAAAATGGTGCTTTATCTAGTTTTTAAAAATTGAGCCGTTTTGGTGTCCGGGGAAGAAAAATCCTGATGCCGAGGTCAGGGATTTTTCTGCTCCGGAAGTGAAATTTTTTTTTGACCCAAATGTAAAAACGGACATCAGAATTTGATTCGGAATTAAATTTCATGCTTAAAAATGGTGCTTTATGTAGTTTTTAATTATGGAGCCGTTTTGGTGTCCGGGGCAGGAAATTCCTGATGTCGGGGTCAGGGATTTTTGTGCTCCGGAGGTGAAATTTTTTTTTGATCCAAATGTAAAAACGGACATCAGAATTGGATTCGGGGTTAAATTTCATGCTTAAAAATGGTGCTTTATGTAGTTTTTAAAAATTGAGCCGTTTTGGTGTCCGGGAAAGGAAATTCCTGATGCCAGGGTCAGGGATTTTTGTGCTCCGGAGGTGAAATTTTTTTTTTGACCCAAATTTAAAAACGAACATCAGAATTGGATTCGGAGTTAAATTTCATGCTTAAAAATGGTGCTTTATGTAGTTTTTAAAAATTGAGCCGTTTTGGTGTCCGGGAAAGGAAATTCCTGATGCCGGGGTCATGGATTTTTGTGCTCTGGAGGTGAAAAAAATTTCTTCACTCCAATGTAAAAATGGACATCAGAATTGGATTCGGGGTTAAATTTCATGCTTAAAAACGGTGCTTTATGTAGTTTTTAAAAATTGAGCCATTTTGGTGTCCCGGGAAGGAAATTCCGGATGCCGGGGTCAGGGATGTTTGTGTTCCAGAGGTGAAATATTTTTTTTGACCCAAATGTAAAAACAGACATCAGAATTGGATTCGGGGTTAAATTTCATGCTTAAAAATGATGCTTTATGTAGTTTTTAAAAATTGAGCCGTTTTGGTGCCCAGGGAAGGAAATTCCTGATGCCGGGGTCAGGGATTTTTCTGCTCCGGAAGTGAAATTTTTTTGACCCAAATGTTAAAATGGACATCAGACTTGGAATTCGGGGTTAATTTTCATCTTAAAATTGTGCTTTATGTAGTTTTTAACATTAGCCGTTTTGGTGTCCAGGTAAGGAAATTCCTGATGCCGGGGTCATGATTTGTGTGCTCCAGAGGTGAAATTTTTTTGAACCCAAATGTTAAAATGGACATCAGAATTGGATTCGGGTTAAATTTTCATACTTTAAAAATGTGCTCATTCTAGTTTTTAAATTGAGCCGTTATGGTGTCACGGAGAAGGAAATTCCTGATGCCGGGGTCAGGGATTTTTGTGCTCTTGAGGTGAAAATTTTATTTTGACCCAAATGAAAACGGACATTAGAATTGTATTCGGGGTTAAATTTCATGCTTAAAAATGTTGCTTTATGTAGTTTTTAAAAATTGAGCCGTTTTGGTGTCCATGGAAGGAAATTCCTGATGCCGGGGTCAAGGATCTTTCTGCTCCGGAAGTGAAATTTTTTTTTGACCCAAATGTTAAAATGGACATAAGAATTGGATTCGGGGTTAAATTTCATGCTTAAAAATGGTGCTTTATCTAGTTTTTAAAAATTAAGCCGTTTTGGTGTCCCGGGAAAAAAATTCCTGATACCGGGTTCAGGGATTTTTGTGCTCCGGAGGTGAAATTTTTTTTGACCCAAATGTTAAAATGGACATGAGAATTGGATTCGGGGTTAAATTTCATACTTAAAAATGGTGCTTCATCTAGTTTTTAAAAATTGAGCCGTTTTGGTGTCCCGGGAAGGAAATTCCTTATGCCGGGGTCAGGGATTTTTGTGCTCCGGAGGTGAAATATTTTTTTTGACCCAAATGTAAAAACAGACATCAGAATTGGATTCGGGGTTAAATTTCATGCTTAAAAATGATGCTTTATGTAGTTTTTAAAAATTGAGCCGTTTTGGTGTCCATGGAAGGAAATTCCTGATGCCGGGGTCAAGGATCTTTCTGCTCCGGAAGTGAAATTTTTTTTTGACCCAAATGTTAAAATGGACATAAGAATTGGATTCGGGGTTAAATTTCATGCTTAAAAATGGTGCTTTATCTAGTTTTTAAAAATTAAGCCGTTTTGGTGTCCCGGGAAAAAAATTCCTGATACAGGGTTCAGGGGATTTTTGTGCTCCGGCAGGTGAAATTTTTTGACCCAAATGTTTAAAATGGGACAGTACAGAGAATCTGGACATTCGGGGTTAAATTTCATACTTAAAAAATGGTTGCTTCATAGTTTTTAAAAAGTGAAGCCGTTTGGTGTCCCGGGAAGGAAATTCATTAGCCGGGGTCAGGGATTTTGTGCTCCGGAGGTGAAAATATTTTTTTGACCTCCAAATGTAAAAACAGACATCAGAATTGGATTCGGGGTTAAAATTTCCATGCTTAAAATGATGCTTTATGTAGTTTTTAAAAATGAGCCGTTTGTGTCCATGGAAAGGATAAATTCCTGATGCCGGGGTCAAGATCTTTCTGCTCCGGGGAAGTGAATTTTTTTTGACACAATGTAAAATGGACATCAGAGAATTGGATTCGGGGTTAAATTTCATGCTTAAAAATGATGCTATATCTAGTTTTTCAAAATTGAGCCATTTTGGTGTCTGGGGAACAAATTCCTGATTCGGGGTCAGGGATTTTTGTGCTCCGGAGGTGAAATTTTTTTTTTCACCGAAATGTAAAAATGGACATCAGAATTGGATTTGGGGTTAAATTTCATGCTTAAAAATGATGCTATATCTAGTTTTTAAAATTGAGCTGTTTTTGTGTCTGGGGAAGGAAATTCTTGATGCCGGGGTCAGGGATTTTTGTTCTCAAGAGGTGAAAATTTTTTTGACCAAATTTAAAAAATGGATATCAGAATGGATTCGGGGTTAAATTTCATGCTTAAAAACGGTGTTTATGTAGTTTTTAAAAATGAAGCCGTTTTGTCGTCCCGGGAAGGAAATGCCGGATGCCGGGGTCAGGGATTTTTGTGCTCCAGAGGTCGAAATATTTTTTTTGACCCAAATGTAAAAACAGACATCAGAATTGGATTAGCGGGTTAAATTTCATGCTTAAAAATGGTGCTTTATCGAGTTTTTAAAAAATGAGCCGTTTTGGTGTCCGGGGAAGAAAAATCCTGATGCCGAGGTCAGGGATTTTTCCTGCCCTCCGGGAAGTGAAATTTTTTTTTTGACCCAAATGTAAAAACGGACATCAGAATTTGATTCGGAATTAAATTTCATGCTTAAAAATGGTGCTTTATGTAGTTTTTAATTATGGAGCCGTTTTGGTGTCCGGGGCAGGAAATTCCTGATGTCGGGGTCAGGGATTTTTGTGCTCCGGAGGTGAAATTTTTTTTTGATCCAAATGTAAAAACGGACATCAGAATTGGATTCGGGGTTAAATTTCATGCTTAAAAATGGTGCTTTATGTAGTTTTTAAAAATTGAGCCGTTTTGGTGTCTGGGGAAGGAAATTCCTGATGCCGGGGTCAGGGATTTTTGTGCTCCAGAGGTGAAAATTTTTTTTGGACCCAAATGTAAAAACGGACATAAGAATTGGATTCGGGGTTAAATTTCATGCTTAAAAATGGTGCTTTATGTAGTTTTTAAAAATTGAGCCATTTTGATATCCGGGGAAGGAAATTCCTGATGCCGGGGTCATGGATTTTTGTGCTCTGGAGGTGAAAAAAATTTCTTCACTCCAATGTAAAAATGGACATCAGAATTGGATTCGGGGTTAAATTTCATGCTTAAAAACGGTGCTTTATGTAGTTTTTAAAAATTGAGCCATTTTGGTGTCCCGGGAAGGAAATTCCGGATGCCGGGGTCAGGGATGTTTGTGTTCCAGAGGTGAAATATTTTTTTTGACCCAAATGTAAAAACAGACATCAGAATTGATTCGGGGTTAAATTTCATGCCTTAAAAATGGTGCTTTTTCTAGTTTTCAAAAATTGAGCCATTTTGGTATACTGGGAAGGAAATTCCTGATGCCGGGGTCATAGATTTTTCTACTCCAAAGATGAAAATTTTTTTTTGACCCAAAGGTAAAAACGGAGCTCAGAATGGGATTCCGGGTTAAATCTCATGCTTTAAAATGGTGCTTCTTCTAATTTTCAAAAATTGAGCCGTTTTTTGGTGTCCAGGGAAGGAAATTCTGATGCCGGGTCAGGGATTTTTGTGCTCAGGGAGGGTGAAATTTTTTGACCCAAATGTTAAAATGGACATCAGAATTGGATTCGGGGTTAAATTTCATGAGACTTAAAACCTGGTGCTTTCATCTAGTTTTTAAAAATTGAAGCCGTTTTGGTGTCCCGGGTACAGGAAATTCCTTATGCCGGGGTTCAGGGATTTGTGTCTGTTGCTCCGGAGGTGTGAAATATTTTTTTGACCCAAATTGTAAAAACCGACATCAGAATTGGATTCGAGGGTCTAAACTTCATGCTTAAAAATGCTGCCTTGCTTTAGGTAGTTTTTAAAAAATTGAGACGTTTGAGTGTGTCAATGCGAAGGAAATTCCTGATCCGGGGTCAAGGATCTTATGCTCCGGAAGTGAAAATTTTTTTTTGACCCAAATGTTAAAATGGACATCAGAATTGGATTCGGGGTTAAATTTCATGCTTAAAAATGGTGCTTTATCTAGTTTTTAAAAATTAAGCCGTTTTGGTGTCCCGGGAAAAAAATTCCTGATACCGGGTTCAGGGATTTTTGTGCTCCGGAGGTGAAATTTTTTTTGACCCAAATGTTAAAATGGACATGAGAATTGGATTCGGGGTTAAATTTCATACTTAAAAATGGTGCTTCATCTAGTTTTTAAAAATTGAGCCGTTTTGGTGTCCCGGGAAGGAAATTCCTTATGCCGGGGTCAGGGATTTTTGTGCTCCGGAGGTGAAATTTTTTTTTTCAACCAAATGTATAAACGGACGTCAGATTGGGATTCGGGGTTAAATTTCATGCATAAAAATGGTGCTTTTTGTAGTTTTTAAAAATTGAGCCCGTTTTGGTGTCCAGGGAAGGAAATTCCTGATGCCGGGGTCAGGGATTTTTCTGCTCCGGAAGTGAAATTTTTTTTTGACCCAAATGTTAAAATGGACATCAGAATTGGATTCGGGGTTAAATTTCAGGCTTAAAAATGGTGCTTTATCTAGTTTTTAAAAATTAAGCCGTTTTGGTGTCCCGGGAAAAAAATTCCTGATACCGGGTTCAGGGATTTTTGTGCTCCGGAGGTGAAAAAAATTTCTTCACTCAAATGTTAAAATGGACATCAGAATTGGATTCGGGGTTAAATTTCATGCTTAAAAATGGTGCTTTATCTAGTTTTTAAAAATTGAGCCGTTTTGGTGTCCAGGGAAGGAAATTCCTGATGCCGGGGTCAGGGATTTTTGTGCTCTGGAGGTGAAATTTTTTTTGACCCAAATGTAAAAATGGATATCAGAATTGGATTCGGGGTTAAATTTCATGCTTAAAAACGGTGCTTTATGTAGTTTTTAAAAATTGAGCCGTTTTGTTGTCCCGGGAAGGAAATTCCGGATGCCGGGGTCAGGGATTTTTGTGCTCCAGAGGTGAAATATTTTTTTTGACCCAAATGTAAAAACAGACATCAGAATTGGATTCGGGGTTAAATTTCATGCTTAAAAATGGTGCTTTATCTAGTTTTTAAAAATTGAGCCGTTTTGGTGTCCGGGGAAGAAAAATCCTGATGCCGAGGTCAGGGATTTTTCTGCTCCGGAAGTGAAATTTTTTTTTTGACCCAAATGTAAAAACGGACATCAGAATTTGATTCGGAATTAAATTTCATGCTTAAAAATGGTGCTTTATGTAGTTTTTAATTATGGAGCCGTTTTGGTGTCCGGGGCAGGAAATTCCTGATGTCGGGGTCAGGGATTTTTGTGCTCCGGAGGTGAAATTTTTTTTTGATCCAAATGTAAAAACGGACATCAGAATTGGATTCGGGGTTAAATTTCATGCTTAAAAATGGTGCTTTATGTAGTTTTTAAAAATTGAGCCGTTTTGGTGTCCGGGAAAGGAAATTCCTAATGCCGGGGTCAGGGATTTTTGTGCTCCGGAGGTGAAATTTTTTTTTTGACCCAAATGTAAAAACGAACATCAGAATTGGATTCGGAGTTAAATTTCATGCTTAAAAATGGTGCTTTATGTAGTTTTGAATTATGGAGCCGTTTTGGTGTCCGGGAAAGGAAATTCCTGATGTCGGGGTCAGGGATTTTTGTGCTCCGGAGGCGAAATTTTTTTGACGCAAATGTTAAAATGGACATCAGAAGTGGATTCGGGGTTAAATTTCATGCTTAAAAATTGTGCTTTATCTAGTTTTTAAAAATTGAGCCGTTTTGGTGTCCCGGGAAGGAAATTCCTGATGTCGGGGTCAGGGATTTTTGTGCTCCAGAGGTGAAAAAAATTTCTTCACTCAAATATTAAAATGGACATCAGAATTGGATTCGGGGTTAAATTTCATACTTAAAAATGGTGCTTTATGTAGTTTTTAAAAATTGAGCCGTTTTGGTGTCCGGGGAAGGAAATTCCTGATGCCGGGCTCAG
>NW_024099416.1:0-5229 GCF_016545835.1 Crotalus tigris
GTTTGTCCAATGTATGTGGTGGGACAAGTGGTGCATGGGATTTCGTATACTCCTTGATTTTCTAATTCAATTTTATCTTTGGGGTTTCTAAGGATGGTGGGTATTTTTCTGTTTGTGCAGAATGCTGTTTTGATGTTGTGTTTATGGAGGATCTTACTGATTCTGTCTGTGGTGCCTTTTATGTATGGGAGGAGGGCTTTGCCGTTTTCTTGTTCTTTGTCTTAGATTTTAGTGGGGGTTTCTTTTTGGATTAGGTTTGTAATCTTATTTCTATGGAATCCATTGGATGTTAGTACATTCGTGAGAGTGTGTAGTTCGGGTTTTAGGTGTTGTTCGTCAGCTAAGCGTTTTGTTCTGGAGATGAGTCGTTCGGCTACGCAGAGTTTATGCTTGTGGCGTGGTGAGTGGTTTTCGAGAGCGTGCAGATAGCGGGGGTTTGTGTGTGTTTTCTTCCTTCTGGTAGATGGTGTGTCACTGAGGGAGCCAATTGTGATTTCTTGTGAGACGTAAAAGACATCCAGTAAGGGAAGTTGGTTGTTAGTTTCTGTTTTCCATGGTGACTGTATTGTTGTGGTTAGTCTGGTTGAGGTGTGTGATGATGTTGTCCTGTTTTTCTTATCCCCGAGTGTGGCCAGATTATGTGAATGTTTACGTCTACGTATACTGAGGCCAGAGTTTGGGTTTGTGATCCGATTTTCTAGAGCTTGGGTTTCAAAGTGTTCCATGTAGAGATTTGCAATGACAGGTGAGAGGGGTGATCCCATGGGTGCTCCTTCTATTTGTTTGTATTTTTTGTCCATTATAGATGAAGTATGTGTTGGATAGACAATGGTTGGTCAGATCTAGGATGTGTTTTGGGGGTTATATTTGTTTTGGATAGCTGTCAAGTCTTCTTTGATTGGCACTGGGGTGAACAGGGATATGGCATCGAAGCTCACGAGTAGGTCGCTGGGTTGTAAGTTTTGTTTCTTTATGATCTACTATAAACTGGAAGTGAGTTTTTTACGTGTGAGGTGATGGATTCTGCATAGGGCTGTAGTTTGTTTGGCGAGAATTTGGCTAGGTTTTGTAGAGGTGAGAGCCTATGGAGCTGACTATAGGTCTGAGTGGGGTTCCTTCTTTGTGTATCTTGGGGAGACCATAGAGTTTAGGGCATCTTGATGATTTCTCTCTGGGAATGATTCTTTGCTGGATCTCTTCGCTAATGGGGGAGGCTTTTATCTTGGTTCTGGTGGTTTTTTCCAGGTAGGTGGTGGGATCTGTATTTAGGGGTTTGTATGTGGAGTCTGGGAGTAGGTTGGTTAATTTGGTTTGGTAGTCAGATGTGTTCATAACCACCGTGGCGTTGCCCTTGTCTGCTGGTAGGATTATTATGCTGGTGTCTTCTTTAAGGTTACGTAGTGCTGTCTGTTCCTCTTTGGGTAAGTTGCTTTTGGTGGTCTTGCTGGTGAGAGGATTTTGTGATTTTGAGTCTGATTTTTGTTGCGTCATCGGGGTTGATTTTGGTCAGGCTGGTTTCAGACTCCAATATAAATTGTTCTGGGGATGTGTTTGGGGAGCGCTGCAAATTGAAATCCTTTGAGAGAGGACATGGTTTTATGGCTTTGTGTGAGGATCCTATCTAACTGTTATGCCTGTTTTGTTTCATGTGTGGCTGTGAGGGAGAGGGGTTGGTTTCTGGGTTTCTGTGTCTTCGAGTTTGGTTGGTGTGTGTATCTGTCTTGAGGGTGGTCTGTGTTTCGGCTCTCCAGACGGCAAGTTGTTTGGATTTGTCCCAAAGTGCGGGGTGGATCTTGTTGCTGAGTGTGAGGTGGAGTGTGAGGAGATCTTTGTTAATTCGGTCTAGGAGGAATCTTTTTGTGTGAAGTTCATTTCTGATTAGGGCCAATTCTGTTCTTTTCAGGATCCGTTTGGTGGATGCAGAGTTGGAGTGGAATTTCAGTTGGAAACATGTGGGGATTAGATTTTGATCTCGGCAGTTACGTAGGAATGCGAGGTCACATAAAATGGAAGCTCTTTGGACTTCAAGTTTTTCATAGGTCCTGGTCAGATGGTGGATTTCCTCCCCGTAGAGGTTCGATATTTGTTTTTTGAGGTTTTCGCGGTTATTTGTATGTAGGTCTTTGGTTGTTTGGGTTTTCTCCCGCGTAAAATTGGAAGTGTCTTGGCGACGTTTCGACGAAGTCCCATTCGTCATCTTCAGGCTGGTGTTTTCAGCTTCGTGCTTCGAGCAGCAATGTGTGGTCTTAGCTGTTTCTTCCTTTTAACTGCCAGTGGGGGTATGAACTGATTGGGTGGGAGCTTGGCTGGGTTCTGATTGGGTGGAGGTGTGCTCTGATTGGTTAGGGGCGTGGCTGTGCTCTGATTGGCTGGGGGAGTTCTGTTTGGTTGTGCTCAGGTAGCCTGAGTGCAGAGGGGTTTAGATTTGGGGTTAGGGAGTGTTTTGTCAATAAGGGCAGGTTTCACAATGGATGGTAGGCGGGATGGTATCATCTCGATGTTCAGGGCTGTGTGGGGTTTTCTATCTCGCATTGGATTCTCTGATATTCTGTATTAAAATGTTCAACTTGCAATGGTTTTCTGGTCTTTTTAAAGTCAATTTCATGTCCTGTGATTTTAAGGTGTTGGACCAGGGAAGAAGTTGGTTCCTCTTTTTTGACTGAGTTCTTATGTTCTTCAATGCGTGCACTTATTCTTCTGTTGGTTTGTCCGATGTACGTGGTGGGACAAGTGGTGCATGGGATTTCGTATACTCCTTGATTTTCTAATTCAATTTTATCTTGGGGGTTTCTAAGGATGGTGGATATTTTTCTGTTTGTGCAGAATGCTGTTTTGATGTTGTGTTTATGGAGGATCTTACTGATTCTGTCTGTGATGCCTTTTATGTATGGGAGGAGGGCTTTGCCGTTTTCTTTTTCTTTGTCTTGGATTTTAGTGGGGGTTTCTTTTTGGATTAGGTTTGTAATCTTATTTCTATGGAATCCATTGGATGTTAGTACATTGGTGAGAGTGTGTAGTTCGGGTTTTAGGTGTTGTTCGTCAGCTAAGCGTTTTGTTCTGGAGATGAGTGTCTTGGCTACAGAGTTGATCTGTGCTGGGTGGTGGTGTGAGAGAGCGTGCAGATAGCGGTTTGTGTGGGTTTTCTTCTGGTAGATGGTGTGTCCTAGGGAGCCATTGGATTTCTTGTAGACTAAGACATCCAGGAAGGGAAGTTGGTTGTTAGCTTCTGTTTCATGGTGAACTGTATTTTGGGGTGTAGGCTGTTGAGGTGTGTGAGGAAGTTGTCCAGTTTTTCTTTCCCATGTGGCCAGATTATGAAGGTGTCGTATACATATCTGAGCCAGAGTTTGGGTTTGTGATCAGATTTTTCTAGAGCTTGGGTTTCAAAGTGTTCCATGTAGAGGTTGGCAATACCAGAACCATTGCCAAAAGTGAACATTTTAATAACAGAATAATCAGAGAAGCCACCGAGATAGAAAAACGCCCACACAGCATGAACAAGCGAGATGATACCTCCCGCCTACCAGCCATTTGGAAACCTGCCCTTATTGACAAACGACTCCCTAACCCCAAAATCTTAAACCCCTCTGCAACTCAGACTAACCTGAGCACAACCAAACAGAACACTCCCCCAGCCAATCAGAGAACAGCCAAGCCCCTAACCATTCAGAACACACCTCCACCCAAGCAGAACACAGCCAAGCTCCCATCAATCAGTCATACCCTCAATGGCAGTAAAAGGAAAAGAAACAAAGCTAAACCACACATTGCTGTCAAAGCAAGAAGCTAAAAACACCAGCCTGAAGAGACGAATGTGAACTTCGTCGAAACCCCGTTGCCAAGACACTTCCAATTTTACGCGGGAGGGGGAAAGAAAACCCGAAACAACCAAAGAACTTATATACAAATTACCCGCCGGAAAACCTTCAGGAAAACAAATATAACGATATATACTATATACTATAATATATATATATATATATTATATATTATATATATATATATATGATCTAGGTCTTTGGTTGTTTAGGGTTTTCTCCCCGCGGTAAAATTGGAAGTGTCTTGGCAGACCGTTTCGACGAAGTCACATTCGTCATCCAGGCTGGGTGTTTTTCAGCTTCGTGCTTCGGCAGCAATATGTGGCTTAGTGTTTCTTCCTTTTAAACTGCCAGTGGGGGTATGAACTGATTGGGTGGGAGCTTGGCTGTGTTCTGATTGGGTGGAGGTGTGTTCTGATTGGTTAGGGGCGTGGCTGTGCTCTGATTGGCTGGGGGGTTGGCTGTGCTCTGATTGGCTGGGGGAGTGTTATGTTTGGTTGTGATCAGGTTAGTCTGAGTTGCAGAGGGGTTTAAGATTTTGGGCTGCCTTGCTATTTTTTGGCTTCGCGTTTGTGGTCGTGCCTCATTTTCATGGAGGGTGTCAGTTTGCTTCGTGTATGGATTGGAGGGCTTTGAAGTGGCTAATGATGCAGCTCTGGTCTGGCTTCTGGGTTGTGGTCGTGCCTCATCATCGGTGTGGCTTTGGGTTTGCGTTTTGCGTGGATGTGTGGTGGTGACATCCTGTGTGGTTTTTGTGAGTGTGGGTCTGGTATCATTTTTTTGTATTAGGGAGTCATTTGTCAATAAGGGCGGGTTTCCAAATGGCTGGTAGGCGGGAGGTATCATCTCGCTTGTTCATTCTGTGTGGGCGTTTTTCTATCTCGATGGCTTCTCTGATTATTCTGTTATTAAAATGTTCACTTTTGGCAATTGTTCTGGTATTTTTAAAGTCAATTTCGTGTCCTGTGGCTTTAAGGTGTTGGACCAGGGAAGATGTTGGTTCCTCTTTTTTGACTGAGTTCTTATGTTCTTCAATGCGTGCACTTATTCTTCTGTTGTTTTGTCCGATGTATGTGGTGGGACAAGTGGTTCATGGGATTTCGTATACTCCTTGATTTTCTAATTCAATTTTATCTTTGGGGTTTCTAAGGATGGTGGATATTTTTCTGTTTGTGCAGAATGCTGTTTTGATGTTGTGTTTATGAAGGATCTTACTGATTCTGTCTGTGGTGCCTTTTATGTATGGGAGGAGGGCGTTGCCGTTTTCTTGTTCTTTGTCTTGGATTTTGGTGGGGGTTTCTTTTTGGATTAGGTTTGTAATCTTATTTCTATGGAATCCATTGGATGTTAGTAAATTGGTGAGAGTGTGTAGTTCGGGTTTTAGGTGTTGTTCGTCAGCTAATCGTTTTGT
>NW_024099417.1:0-7905 GCF_016545835.1 Crotalus tigris
CCGTCTGCTGGTGGGCAGGGAGGCCAAGCGCATCAGTGTCAGTCTGTGCATGTTGGCAAGGAGGCTCTGCCAGCCCCTCTGGAGGGCACGATTGACCTGCTGGAGGCAAGCAGAGTTAGGCACAACCCCTGAGATTTATCCTACCCCTCCTTTGGCCCAGGAAGGCTCTGGGACTGGAGCATCCTGGGCTCCATCCCACTGTTGTGTATGTGTATGTGTTGTCTACATGGAGCAATTATTTGGACCCAAATAGGAGGATAGCAATGGGGACCCCTTCTCCCCAGCCCGGAATGGGGGAAGCAGGATTGACCCAGGTGAGGCTTAGCTGCAGAAAACTATGTGGGTCCTTGTCCCCAGAGACTGAAGAGGATGAAGAAGAAGAGCAGAGGCTGGGGTCCCTGGCGAACCCCATGGAGGCCTCTGGGGGCCTTTCAGAAACTGCCCCGGCTGAGCTATAAAATCCACCAGTTAAAACAGTAATGAATGGAAGAAGAAAAGCGCCTCCTTTCCGGCTGGCCTCTGCCTCCCTCCCCGGGAGGGGAGAAATTGCTACCAAAAGAGGAAAGGGGCTGGAGGAATTGTGCCCAAGCAGATCGGTGACCAGGCCATCCTTGAAGCCATGGTTTGCATGCTCTGTTGGGAAGAGCACAGCAGGATAACGTGTGTGTGTGTGTGTGTGTGTGTGTGTGTGTCCTTTGCTTGTCAGAATGGCAGCCAGATAAGCCTAAAACCAGCTTTAGCAGCTCCAGATCAGCTTCCACACGTGCACAAAGAGAGTCCACAAAACTGAGGTGGAAGGGGCGATCGCCGCGCCAGCGGATGTACAGAGGAAGCGCTCTCTCCACTGTCAGGTTTTTCTTTGTCGGGAGACCCTGAAAAGGGTTGAAAGTCGCCCTGGAGGGGCGATGACCGTGAGGAGGACCCTTGACAGATCGCGGAAGAGCAGCAGCCCTTCCATTTGATCTGAGGAAGCTCCTTTGGACCGACGGAGAAAAGATCGGCCATCAACATGGCTGATCACTAAGTCGTACCAGCCAAAAGCCAAAATCATCACCAAGCACAATGAAAGCACTGCAGAGGAATTGGGTGAGACCTTATCTTACCTTTCTTGTATCCCAACTATCTTCCTATAAAAGCCTCTTGAAATTTCGTCCCCCCTTTTAACAGGGCGGCGTCTGCCTACTTTGGGAAAATAAAGCTTTGAAAAGAGAAGAAAAGGACAACTAAACTAAACAACTACAGCAGCAGTTCTCAACCTGTGGGTCGGGACCCCATTTGGGGCTGAACGACCATTTCATGGGGATCGCCAAACAACACAGTCTGCCTTTTTTTCCCCCTTTTCCTTAGCTGTGCTACTCCCTTTTATTCTATTGGCTTTTGAAAGCCAATAGAATAGACTCTCTTGAATAGAGTCTAATTCTATTGGCTTTCAAAAGCCAATAGGAATTGTCCAGGCTGTCTCTGCCCTGCTGAGCCCACCAAAAGTCCCATTCTGTAAATGGTGCTGCAAGTTGTCTGCAGCGAAGGCGAGCTGTCTGGAAGTTTCCACCACTCCCTGCTGAGCAACTACTAAAAATGTAAATAAAAGAGGGCCAGGGGTGGGAGGTGGGAGGCCGGCGGGCGCAGGGAGGGTTGCTGGCGCGCATGGGGCCCGGCGGGTGCCTTACCTCCCTTGGGCTGGGCCAGCTGGTGGCCCAGCCAGTGGTTGGCCTGTGCCGTCTCTGCCGCTTGCCAGCTACGCCTCGGCCAGTGCAGGGGGCGGCACCATGCATGCGCAGCGCTCCCGGGCAGGGAAAGTCCTCAACTTATGACTGGTTGGGTAGTCCTCGACTTACGACCGGTTGGGTAGTCCTCGACTTACGACTGGTTGGGGGGTCATGGCATTAAAAAGGTTGAGAACCACTGAACTACGGTAAATAACTGGACTTGCACTTTTTGGATATTTGGGGTCCCCAAAAGTTCCCATTTCTATGGGAGTCTATTACCTTATTTACTTGTTAAGTTGGAAAAAAAATTAAACTGGATAAAAGCCTAACCTGAGTTTGGAAAAAGAGTTTACATGTTATCGGGGACATTTTGTGGCGAAGCCTGGTATAGCTAGTGATTTTCTTTGACTGTGAGACCTGCTAACTGCCTAGATTTGTCCTTGATACTATCTAAAAAAGATAAGAATTTTAAACAGCTGGGTGATGAAAACAACTTCTAGAAATAGTGGAGGTGGACATTCACTGACATTTATCAAAAATAGTCTCCACTAAAGGACTATGTGTAAACACATAGAAATGGAGGAATACTACCCACAACTTAATAATAATAATAATAATAATAATAACCCCCAGTGAGACACTACCTTGACGTGGTTGTGGGGCTTGTGTACTCTGAGGAAGATGAGAGCTATGCCAGAGGTTCAACCATACTGGACAGATCTCATCAGAGGAGTCAGACAAAGAGTGTCTCCCCATAAAAATATGGTTGAAACGTAAATTCAGAATGCCGATAACCTGGCTCGGACGTCGCCTCGGTTAACACTGTCCTCGCTAGATATTGGAGTTCGGAACATCTGGTGCAAAATGGGTTACGGCTCAGACTGTTTGGCTGAGCACCAGGCAAGCAGCTGCAGAACTACTGGAGAAAAGGTGTTTAACCCTCGCAGATAACGTGATGGAAAACAAAGAATAATGATCTGTTCTACAGATCGAGTCAACAAGAAGAGGATATCTAAAACGAATTCACCGTTCTGGAAAGTAACAACATCCAGAAAAAAATCAGAATAACAAGGAACAGAGACTAGCAGATGATCAACGCCGATTTATAACACGAAACAAAATATTCACAGAAACAGAATTGAACGAACTGCAAAGGTTTACCCAGGGCAAAGAAATCAAAGCCTTACCAGAAGTAATTCAGAATGTAGAGGCAAACCAGGGGGAGTTGGCAGTGAAGGAATCCAGTAGACATATACAACTGTTCTCATTTGGAAACCAGGCACCTCTTCCTCAGGAAGAACAAAACCCTCTAACTAAAGAAATAAAAGAATTGAAACAAAGAATAACTGAGCATCTAGAACAGCACAAAAACAACAGAATAATGCTACCTGCATTGAAGCTTGTTCCAAAGAAACAGCTAGCACAAGCATTAAAAGATGCAAATACTGCAATATCAAGTATAAGCACCAATTCACTGCAAGAAACAAACCAACTAATGTACAGCACAGCTGCAGTTATAACAGAATATCTGGGATGAAAAATCAACAAAAAAGAAAAACAAACAGTGCACCAGAAAAATGGAAGGTTAGACTAGAAAATAAGATCAGCAAGTTAAGATCACATGCAAGCAAGCTAGAACAGATGAAAGAAAAGAAGCTGAAGAACAAGAAGACCAAAGAATACCTAATCAAGAAATACCACTTAGAAACAATGAAGATCAAGGAAGCACTGGAAATAATAAAGCAACAAATAACAGCTATAGCCAGGAAAATCAGTAGATATGAAGCTCGAATTGCAAACTATAGGCAGAACCTCCAATTTCAATCCAATCAGAAACGTTTCTACCAATCCTCCAATGGAGAAACTGCAAGGAATCAGTCAGTACCTGACAAGGAAGAAACAGTGCAGTTCTGGAAGCAGATATGGGATAACCCAAAGAAATACAACAAGGATGCTGCTTGGTTAAAAGAGGTGGATGCAAATAAAACAGAAGTTGAAATGAAAGAACTAGTAATAACAACAAAAATTGTAGAAAAAAGAGCAAAGAAAATCAAAAATTGGTCAGCACCAGGTGAAGATGAACTGCATGGGTTTTGGTTGAAACATCTAACTGTTATACACCCACTCATTGCCAAGCAGTTCAACAATATACTACAAGGAGGAGAAATTGAAAAGTGGCTAACAACTGGGAAAACCTATCTAATAATGAAAAATCCAGCAAAAGGGGCAACACCAGGCAACTACAGGCCAATTACCTGTTTACCAACAACTTTCAAATTACTAACTGGCGTGGTAGCTGATGCAGTACAACAGCATTTAGTTGAAAACAATCTCTTTCCACCTGAGCAGAAAGGAAACCGCCCCAATAGCAGAGGAACTGTCAGAATCCAATTATATTTCATCTTTAATTATCAAATATAGAAACTCCCAATTCTGCCTTCTCTGGATTCTGCCATAAGAGGGAGAGAAGGGGGAGAACAAAGGGCTTTATGGCCCTCACTTCCTTCAGTATACTTCTAAGGAGCTGAATGCTGAATGTGTGTTTATTGTAACCTCAAAGCGTTAGCACCAAAGAACCTTACCACAACAAAGAAGGGTATTTGCCTTTCATGTAGTTTATCTGAAGTCTCCATCCAGACGGAAGAAAGAAAAAAGGGGGTGGAATTGTGATACCTGAAACTATCACTGGAAGGGGGTGTTGATTGGTTGGGACTTACTGGGGAACCCTTAATACCCTTGAATGGAGGCTTGGAACCCCAAAGTCCTGTCCTAGCACGGCCTGCACCACTTCTTCTTATAAAGGATTCCTGTTGGCAAATTATCCAATAGTCTGTTTCTTTAAGATGCAAAGTGGGGTTGTTCCTTACAGGAACAACAGATCAACTCCTAATAGACAAAATGATCTTGGAAAACTGCAAGAAAAGGAAGACCAACCTTAATGTGGCATGGATTGACTACAAAAAGGCATTTGACTCTCTGCCACATGACTGGATAATCAAGTGCCTAGAAATAACAGGAGTCAGTAGAAACATCAGAAAATTTGTGCAAAGATCGATGGCACAATGGAATACACAGTTGCAGATCAATGGTGAGAGGCTGGGAGAGGTTAATATCAAGAGAGGAATATTTCAAGGAGATTCATTATCACCATTACTTTTTGTTATTGCACTGTTTCCTCTGTCAACAATACTGAATAACTCAGGACATGGCTATAAAACATCAAAAACATCTACCAGACTATCCCATCTCCTTTATATGGATGATCTGAAGCTGTATGGAAAAACATCATCTGAAATAGAATCGCTGCTCAACACTGTCTGTATATATAGCCAAGATATTGTAATGGAGTTTGGCTTGGACAAATGTGCCACACTTACTATCAAACAAGGAAAAATAGTGAAAACTGAAGCAATCAAGATGCCCCACGAAAATAACATTAAGAGTCTGGATGAGGAAGAGTACTACAAATACTTTGGTATCCTTCAAGCTGACAACATCAAGCACACTGAAGTCAAGAAAAAGATTAGAGGTGAATACATCAAGAGAGTGAAGAAGATCTTAAAATCCAAACTCAATGGAGGAAATACCATAAAGGCAATCAACACCTGGGCAACCCGAGTCATGTAGGTACCAGCTGGAATAGTGGACTGACTCACGCAAACTAAAGCAATGGATAGTCAGGACCAGCAAAATATGACAATGATCATGCCCCCTTTTTTTTTTTTTTTTTCCCAAATTCCACGCAGTGACATTGATAGACTTTATCTACCAAGGCAAAATAGGTGGGCGTGGAATGCTACAAGTACATCAGATGGTTGAAGAGGAAAAAATGGCTTTGGAAGAATATCTGAAGAACAATGATGAAGATGCACTGAAATTAGTATATCAGGAATGCTTACTAACTACTGGAGAGACCAAACTGGCCTACAAGAAAGACCAAATTAAGAACAGAATAGAGGCATGGGAAGACAAAGCACTACATGGCCAATACATGAAAAAAATAGCTGGGAAAGCAGATAATAATAAAACCTGTCAATGGCTAAGAGCATGAAAATTGAAGAAAGAGACCGAGGGACTAATTCTGGCTGCACAAGACCAAGCCTTAAGGACAAATGCATACAAATTCAAAATTGAGAAGACAGCAACAGACAGTAAGTGCCGCCTATGCAAAGAAGCTGAAGAAACAGTGGACCACTTGGTAAGCTGTTGCAAGAAGATTGCACCAACTGATTACAAGCAGCGGCATGACAAAGTAGCAACAATGGTGCATTGGAAGATCTGCAAAAAATATCATTTGCCTGTAAGCAAAAACTGGTGGGATCATAAAATAGAGAAAGTCATAGAAAATGGTAAAATTAAACTGCTCTGGGACTTCAGAATTCAAACAGACAAGCACCTGCAACATAACACCCCAGACTTAACAATTGTCTATAAGAAAGACAAAAAAGTCTGGATAGTGGACGTGGCAGTGCCTGGAGACAGCAGAATAGAAGAGAAAGAACTGGAGAAGATCACAAAATAGAAAGACCTACAAATAGAAATAGAAAGACTGTGGCAAAAGCAATCAAGGGTATACCATATCATAGCTCCTTGGGTTGCAATCCCAAAACACTGAAAGCACCACTTGAACACCATTGGCATTGACAAATTCTCTATAGTCATTGGCAAATGCGGCCTTACTAGGAACTGCTGTCCATCCTTGTGACGATACCTGTAATACCCTCAAACATTCACTCCTGCTGCCTATTCCCAGGTCCTGGGTAAGGACTACGATAGGTAGACAAAATGCCAATCCAGTCTGACCATCTGCTGACGGCGATGATCATAATTAATAATAATAATAATAATAATAATCTAATAATAATAATAATAATACTAATAATAATAAACACGAATGCAACATAATTCTGGAAAGAACAACATCCAGATCAGAAATAACAGAAAAGAGACTAGCAGATCAACGCCGATTTATAACCGAAATAAGTATTTACAGAAACAGAATTAGACGAACTGCAAAGGTTTACCCAGGGCAAAGAAATCAAAGCCTTACAAGAAGTAATTCAGAATGTAGAGGCAAACCAGGGGGAGTTGGCAGTGAAAGAATCCATTAGAGATATACAACTGTTCTCATTTGGAAACCAGGCACCTCTTCCTCAGGAAGAACAAAACCCTCTAACTAAAGAAATAAAAGAATTGAAACAAAGAATAATTGAGCATCTAGAACAGCACAAAAACAACAGAATAAGGCTGCCTGCATTGAAGCTTGTTCCAAAGAAACAGCTAGCACAAGCATTAAAAGATGCAAATACTGCAATAGCAATTATAAGCACCAATTCATTGCAAGAAACAAACCAATTAATGTACAGCACAGCTGCAGTTATAACAGAATACCTGGGATGTAAAATCAACAAAAAAGAAAAACAAACAAACAGTGCACCACAAAAATGGAAGGTTAGACTAGAAAATAAGATCAGCAAGTTAAGATCACATGCAAGCAAGCTAGACCAGATGAAAGAAAAGAAGCTGAAGAACAAGAAGACCAAAGAATACCTAATCAAGAAATACCACTTAGAAACAAGGAAGATCAAGGAAGCACTGGAAATAATAAAGCAACAAATAACAGCTATAGCCAGGAAAATCAGTAGATATGAAGCTCGAATTGCAAACTATAGGCAGAACCTCCAATTTCAATCCAATCAGAAACGTTTCTACCAATCCATCAATGGAGAAACTGCAATGACTCAGTCAGTACCTGACAAGGAAGAAACAGTGCAGTTCTGGAAGCAGATATGGGATAACCCAAAGAAATACAACAAGGATGCGGCTTGGTTAAAAGAGGTGGATGCAATAAAACAGAAGTTGAAATGAAAGAACTAGTAATAACAACAAAAATGGTAGAAAAAAGAGCAAAGAAAATCAAAAATTGGTCAGCACCAGGTGAAGATGAACTGCATGGGTTTTGGTTGAAACATCTAACTATTATACACCCACTCATTGCCAAGCAGTTCAACAATATACTACAAGGAGGAGAAATTGAAAAGTGGCTAACAACTGGGAAAACCTACCTAATAATGAAAAATCCAGCAAAAGGGCAACACCAGGTAACTACAGGCCAATTACCTGCTTACCAACAACTTTCAAATTACTAACTGGTGTGGTAGCTGATGCAGTACAATAGCATCTAGTTGAAAACAATCTC
>NW_024099418.1:0-3712 GCF_016545835.1 Crotalus tigris
GCATACATTTCGAATTTGAGGTCAGTTTCACATTTTGAGTTTTCATGCTTAATTGGCTATTTGCCAACAATTGTGATATTGGCCCAGGCCTATCTTTTGAAAGAAAGATTGGATATGAAAAACACATGTTTTTTCGGGTTCCCCAATCTGTGGGCAACCTGAGTATATGCATACATTTCGAATTGGAGGTCAGTTTCACATTTTGAGTTTTCATGCTTAATTGGCTATTGCCAACAATTGTGATATTAGCGCAGGCCTACCTTTTGAAGGAAAGGTCAGATACGGAAACCCCATGTTTTTTCGGGTTCCCCAACGTGTGGGCAACCTGAGTATATGCATACATTTGGAATTGGAGGTCAGTTTCACATTTTGAGTTTTCATGCTTAATTGGCTATTTGCCAACAATTGTGATATTGGCCCAGGCCTATCTTTTGATGGAAAGGTCAGATACGGAAAACACATGTTTTTTCGGCTTCCCCAACCTGTGGGCAACCTGAGTATATGCATACGTTGCGAATTTGAGGTCAGTTTCACATTTTGAGTTTTCATGCTAAATTGGCCATTTGCAAACATATGAGATATAGGCCCAGGCCTATCTTTTGATGGAAAGGTCAGATACGGAAAACACATGTTTTTTCGGCTTCCCCAACTTGTGGGCAACCTGAGTATATGCATACGTTGCGAATTTGAGGTCAGTTTCACATTTTGAGTTTTCATGCTAAATTAGCCATTTGCAAACATATGGGATATAGGCCCAGGCCTACCTTTTGAAGGAAAGGTTGGATACGGAAAACACATGTTTTTTCGGGTTGCCAGCCTGTGGGGAACCTGAGTATTGCGAATTTCAGGTCAGTTTCACATTTTGAGTTTTCATGCTTTATTGACTTATTTGCCAACAATTGTGATATTAGCGCAGGCCTACCTTTTGAAGGAAAGGTCAGATACGGAAAACACATGTTTTTTCGGGTTCCCCAACGTGTGGGCAACGTGAGTATATGCATACATTTCGAATTGGAGGTCAATTTCACATTTTGAGTTTTCATGCTTAATTGGCTTATTTGCCAACAATTGTGATATTAGCGCAGGCCTACCTTTTGAAGGACAGGTCAGATACGGAAAACACATGTTTTTTCGGGTTCCCCAATCTGTGGGCAACCTGAGTATAAGCATACATTGCGAATTTCAGGTCAGTTTCACATTTTGAGTTTTCATGCTTAATTGGCTATTTGGCAACAATTGTGATATTGGCCCAGGCCTATCTTTTGAAAGAAAGATTGGATATGGAAAACACATGTTTTTTCGGGTTCCCCAACCTGTGGGCAACCTGAGTATATGCATACGTTGCGAATTTGAGGTCAGTTTCACATTTTGAGTTTTCATGCTAAATTGGCCATTTGCAAACAAATGAGATATAGGCCCAAGCCTACCTTTTGAAGGAAAGGTGGACACTGGAAAACACATGGTTTTTTCGGGGTGCCCAACTGTGGGGAACCTGAGTATATGCAACATTCGATTGAGAGTCAGTTCCAATTTTGATTTTTCATGCTTAATTGGCTGATTTGCCAACAAATTTCGATATTAGCGCAGGCCTACCTTGAAGGAAAGGTCAGATCGGAAAAAACACATGTTTTTTCGGGTTTTTTTCCCAATCTGTGGCAACCTGAGTAGTGCATACATTGCGAATTTGGAGAGGTCAGTTCACATTTGGAGGTCTTTCAGGCTTAATTGGCTATTTGCAACAATTGTGATATTGGCCCAGGCCTATCTTTTGAAAGAAAGATTGGATATGGAAAACACATGGTTTTTCGGGTTCCCCAATCTGTGGGCAACCTGAGTATATGCATACATTTCGAATTTGAGGTCAGTTTCACATTTTGAGTTTTCATGCTTAATTGGCTATTTGCCAACAATGGTGATATTAGCGCAGGCCTACCTTTTGAAGGAAAGGTCAGATACGGAAAACACATGTTTTTTCGGGTTCCCCAATCTGTGGGCAACCTGAGTATATGCATACATTTCGAATTTGAGGAAAGTTTCACATTTTGAGTTTTCATGCTTAATTGGCTATTTGCCAAAAATTGTGATATTGGCCCAGGCCTACCTTTTGAAGGAAAGGTCAGATACGGAAAACACATGTTTTTTCGGGTTCCCCAACCTGGGGGCAACCTGAGTATATGCATACATTTCGAATTGGAGGTCAGTTTCACATTTTGAGTTTTCATGCTTAATTGGCTATTTGCCAACAATTGTGATATTGGCCCAGGCCTATCTTTTGATGGAAAGGTCAGATACGGAACACACATGTTTTTTCGGCTTCCCCAACCTGTGGGCAACCTGAGTATATGCATACGTTGCGAATTTGAGGTCAGTTTCACATTTTGAGTTTTCATGCTAAATTGGCCATTTGCAAACATATGCGATATAGGCCCAAGCCTACCTTTTGAAGGAAAGGTTGGATACGGAAAACACATGTTTTTTCGGGTTCCCAACCTGTGGGGAACCTGAGTATATGCATACATTTCGAATTTGAGGTCAGTTTCACATTTTGAGTTTTCATGCTTAATTGGCTATTTGCCGACAATTGTGATATTAGCGCAGGCCTACCTTTTGAAGGAAAGGTCAGATACGGAAAACGCATGCTTTTTCGGGTTCCCCAACCTGTGGGCAACCTGAGTATATGCATACATTGCGAATTTGAGGTCAGTTTCACATTTTGAGTTTTCATGCTTAATTGGCTTATTTGCCAACAATTGTGATATTGGCGCAGGCCTACCTTTTGAAGGGAAAGGTCAAATACGAAAACACGTTTTTTTTCGGTTCCCCAACCTTGGGCAACCTGATAATGCATACATTGCGATTTGAGGTCGTTTCAACGATTTGAGCTTTTCATGCTTAATTGGCTTATTTGCCAACAATTGTGAATTGCGCAGGCTACCTTTTTGATGAAAGGTCCTATACGGAAACACAATGTTTTTTCGGGTTCCCCAACCTGTGGGCAATCCTGATATATGCATACATTGCGAATTTGAGTCATTTCACATTTTGAGTTTTCATGCGTTATTGGCCATTTTCAAACATATGCGATATTAGGCCCAAGCCTACGTTTTGAAGGAAGTTGGATAACGGAAAACACATGTTTTTTCGGGTTGCCCAACCTGTGGGGAACCTGAGTATATGCATACATTTCAAATTTGAGGTCAGTTTCACATTTTGAGTTTTCATGCTTAACTGGCTATTTGCGAACAATTGTGATATTGGCCCAGGCCTATCTTTTGATGGAAAGGTCAGATACGGAAAACACATGTTTTTTTCGGCTTCCCCAACCTGTGGGCACCCTGAGTATATGCATACATTTCGAATTTGAGGTCAGTTTCACATTTTGAGTTTTCATGCTTAATTGGCCATTTGCCAACAAATGCGATATAGGCCCAGGCCTAGCTTTGGAAGGAAAGGTCGGATACGGAAAACACATGTTTTTTCGGGTTCCCCAACCTGTGGGAACCTGAGTATATGCATACATTTCGAATTTGAGGTCAGTTTCACACTTTGAGTTTTCATGCTTAATTGGCTGATTTGCCAACAATTGTGATATTGGCCCAGGCCTACCTTTTGAAGGAAAGGTCAGATACAGAAAACACATGTTTTTTCGGGTTACCCAACCTGTGGGGAACCTGAGTATATGCATACATTTCTAATTTGAGGTCAGTTTCAC
>NW_024099419.1:0-2798 GCF_016545835.1 Crotalus tigris
GGAACCTAAGTATATGCATACTTTTTGAATTTGAGTTCAGTTTCACATTTTCAGTTTTCATGCTTACTTGGCTATTTGCCAACAAATGTGATAAATGCCAAGGCCTATCTTTTGAAGAAAAAGTTGAATACATAAAACACATGTTTTTTCGGGTTCCCCAGCCTGTGGGGAACCTAACTATATGTATACGTTTCGAATTTAAGGTCAGTTTAACATTTTGAGTTTTCATGCTTACTTGGCTATTTGCCCACAAATGTGATAAATGCCAAGGCCTATCTTTTGATGAAAAAGTCGGATACGTAAAACACATGTTTTTTCGGGTTCCCCAGCCTGTGGGGAACCTAAGTATATGCATACGTTTCGCATTTAAGGTCAGTTTAACATTTTGAGTTTTCATGCTTACTTGGCTATTTGCCCACAAATGTGATAAATGCCAAGGCCTATCTTTTGAAGAAATAGTTGGATACGTAAAACACATGTTTTTTCGGGTTTCCCAGCCTGTGGGGAACCTAAGTATTTGCATACTTTTCGAATTTAAGGTCAGTTTAACATTTTGAGTTTTCATGCTTACTTGGCTATTTGCCAACAAATGTGATAAATGCCTATCTTTTGAAGAAAAAGTTGGATACGTAAAACACATGTTTTTTCGGGTTTCCCAGCCTGTGGGGAACCTAAGTATTTGCATACTTTTCGAATTTGAGGTCAGTTTCACATTTTGAGTTTTCATGCTTACTTGGCTATTTGCCAACAAATGTGATAAATGCCTATCTTTTGAAGAAAAAGTTGGATACGTAAAACACATGTTTTTTCGGGTTCCCCAGAAGGTGGGGAACCTGAGTGTATGCATACTTTTCGAATTTGAGGTCAGTTTCACATTTTGAGTTTTCATGCTTACTTGGCTATTTGCCAACAAATGTGATAAATGCCAAGGCCTATCTTTTGAAGAAAAAGTTGGATACGTAAAACACATGTTTTTTCCGGTTCCCCAGCCTGTGGGGAACCTAAGTATATGCATACATTTCGAATTTGAGGTCAGTTTCACATTTTGAGTTTTCATGCCTACTTGGCTATTTGCCAACAAATGTGATAATTGACCAGGCCTTCCATTTGAAGGAAAGTTCGGATACGGAAAGCACATGTTTTTTCTGGTTCCCCAGCCTGTGGGGAACCTAAGTATATGCATACTTTTTGAATTTGAGGTCAGTTTCACATTTTCAGTTTTCATGCTTACTTGGCTATTTGCCAACAAATGTGATAAATGCCAAGGCCTATCTTTTGAAGAAAAAGTTGGATATATGAAACACATTTTTTTTCGGGTTCCCCAGCCTATGGGGAACTTAACTATATGCATACATTTCGAATTTGCGGTCAGTTTCACATTTTGAGTTTTCATGCTTACTTAGCTATTTGCCAACAAATGTGATAAATGCCAAGGCCTATCTTCTGAAGAAAAAGTTGGATATATGAAACACATGTTTTTTCGGGTTCCCCAGCCTCTGGGGAACTTAACTATATGCATACATTTCGAATTTGACGTCAGTTTCCCATTGTGAGTTTTCATGCTTACTTGCATATTTGCAACAAATGTTATAATGCCAGGTTCTATCTTTTGAAGACAAGTTGGATACTAAAACACTGTTTTTTCGGTTCCCCAGCCTGTGGGGACCTAAGTATTTCATACTTTTTGGGCGCCTTGAGTCAGTTTCACATTTGAGTTGTTTTCATGCTTACTGGCTATTTTGCCAACAAAGTGATAAATGCCTATCTTTTGAAGAAAAAGTTGGATACGTAAAACACATGTTTTTTCCGGATCCCCAGCCTGTGGGGAACCTAGGTATATGCATACATTTCGAATTTGAGGTCAGTTTCACATTTTGAGTTTTCATGCTTACTTGGCTATTTGCCAACAAATGTGATAAATGCCCAGGCCTTCCATTTGAAGGAACGTTCGGATGCGGAAAACATATGTTTTTTCGAGTTCCCCAGCCTGGGGGGAACCTAAGTATATGCATACTTTTCGAATTTGAGGTCAGTTTCACATTTTGAGTTTTCATGCTTACTTGGCAATTTGCCAACAAATGTGATATATGCCAAGGCCTATCCTTTGAAGAAAAAGTTGTATAGGGAAAACTCATGTTTCTTCTGGTTCCCCAGCCTGGGGGGAACCTAAGTATATGCATACTTTTGGAATTTCAGGTCAGTTTCACATTTTCAGTTTTCATGCTTACTTGGCAATTTGCCCACAAATGTGATAAATGCCCAGGCCTATCTTTTGAAGGAAAGGTTGGATACGGAAAACACATGTTTTTTCTGGTTCCCCAGAAGGTGGGGAACCTGAGTATATGCATACTTTTCGAATTTGAGGTCAGTTTCACATTTTGAGTTTTCATGCCTACTTGGCTATTTGCCAACAAATGTGATAATTGCCCAGGCCTTCCATTTGAAGGAAAGTTCGGATACGGAAAGCACATGTTTTTTCTGGTTCCCCAGCCTGTGGGGAACCTAAGTATATGCATAGTTTTTGAATTTGAGTTCAGTTTCACATTTTCAGTTTTCATGCTTACTTGGCTATTTGCCAACAAATGTGATAAATGCCAAGGCCTATCTTTTGAAGAAAAAGTTGGATACGTAAAACACATGTTTTTTCGGGTTCCCCAGCCTGTGGGGAACCTAAGTATATGCATACGTTTCGCATTTAAGGTCAGTTTAACATTGTGAGTTTTCATGCTTACTTGGCTATTTGCCCACAAATAGTGATAAATGCCAAGGCTAGTCTTTTGAAGAAAATGGTCGGATAC
>NW_024099420.1:0-4082 GCF_016545835.1 Crotalus tigris
ATGTAAAAACGGACCTCAGCATGGGATTCGGGGTTAAATTTCATGCTTAAAAATGGTGCTTTTTCTAGTTTTCAAAAATTGAGCCTTTTTGGTATGCACGGAAGCAAATTCCTGATGCTGGGGTCACGGATTTTTTTGCTCCAGAGGTGAAAAAATTTTTTTGACCCAAATGTAAAAACGGACCTCAAAATGGGATTCGGGATTAAATTTGATGCGTAAAAATGGTGCTTTGTCTAGTTTTCAAAAATTGAGCCTTTTGGTATCCAGGGAAGGAAATTCCTGATGCCGGGGTCACGGATTTTTGTGCTCCAGAGGTGAAAATTTTTTTTTGACCCAAAATGTAAAAACAGACCTCAGAATGGGATTCAGGTTTAAATTTCATGCTTAAAAATGGTGCTTTTTCTAGTTTTTAATTTTTCAGCCGGTTTGGTGTTCGGGGAAGGAATTTCTCATGCCCGGGGTTCACGGATTTTTTTTGCTCCAAAGGTGAAAAAAATTTTTTGACCCAAATGTAAAAACGGACCTCAAACTGGGATCCGGGGTTAAATTTCATGCTTAAAAATGGTGCTTTTTCTAGTTTTCAAAAATTGAGCCGTTTTGGTGTCCGGGAAAGTAAATTCCTGATGCCGGGGTCACGGATTTTTGTGCTCCAGAGGTGAAAATTTTTTTTTGACCCAAATGTAAAAATGGACCTCAGAATGGGATGTGGGATTAAATTTGATGCTTAAAAATGGTGCTTTGTCTAGTTTTCAAAAATTGAGCCGTTTTGGTATCCAGGGAAGGAAATTCCTGATGCCGCGGTCACGGATTTTTTTGCTCCAGAGGTGAAAAATTTTTTTTGACCCAAATGTAAAAATGGACCTCAGAATGGGATCTGGGTAAAATTTCATGCTTAAAAATGGTGATTTGTCTAGTTTTCAAAAATTGAGTCGTTTTGGTATCTATGGAAGGAAATTCCTGATGCCGGGTCGACAGATTTTTTTGCTCCAGAGGTGCACCCAATTTTTTTGAATCCAAATGTAAACGGAACCTCAGAATGGATTCAGGGGTTAAATTTCAATGCTTAACAATGGGTGCGTTTTCTTAGTTTTTAAAAATTTGAGCCGTTTTGGTTTTCCGGGAAGGAAAATTCCTGATGCCCGGTGGTCGACGGATTTTTCTGCTCCAAAGATGAAAATTTTTTTTTCACCCAAATGTAAAAACGGAGCTCAGAATGGGATTCGGGGTTAAATTTCATGCTTAAAAATGTTGCTTTTTCTAGTTTTCAAAAATTGAGCCGTTTGGTATCCAGGGAGGGAAATTCCTGATGCCGGGGTCACGGATTTTTGTGCTCCGGAGATGAAAATTTTTTTTGACCCAAATGTAAAAACGGACCTCAGAATGGGATTCGGGGTTAAATTTCATGCTAAAAAATGGTGCTTTTTCTTGTTTTTAAAAATTGAGCTGTTTTGGTGTTCAGGGAAGGAAATTCCTGATGCCGGGGTCACGGATTTTTTTCCTCCGGAGTCTAGAAAATTCTTTTGGGGGGGACGTAAATTTAAAAACAGATTAGACCTCAGAATGGAATTCAGGTTAAATTTCATGCGTAGAATGGTGCTTTTTCTAGTTTTTAAGAATTGAGCCATTTTGGTGTCTGGGGAAGGTGATTCCTGATGCCAGCTCACGGATTTTTCTGCTCTGGAGGTGAATTTTTTTTTGACCCAGATGTAAACACTGACCTCAGAATGGGATTAAGGGTCAAATTTCATGCTTAAAAATGGTGTTTTTTCTAGTTTTTAATTTTTCAGCCGTTTTGGTGTTCGTGGAAGGAAATTTCTGATGCCGGGTTCATGGATTTTTGTGCTCCGGAAATGGGATTTGGGGTAAAATTTCATGCTTAAAAATGGTGCTTTGTCTAGTTTTCAAAAATTGAGCCGTTTTGGTATCCAGGGAAGGAAATTCCTGATGCCGGGATCACGGATTTTTTTGCTCCAGAGGTGAAAAATTTTTTTTGACCCAAATGTAAAAATGGACCTCAGAATGGGATCTGGGTTAAATTTCATGCTTAAAAATGGTGCTTTGTCTAGTTTTCAAAAATTGAGTCGTTTTGGTATCTAGGGAAGGAAATTCCTGATGCCGGGGTCACGGATTTTTTTGCTCCAGAGGTGAAAAATTTTTTTTTGATCCAAATGTAAAAACGGACCTCAGAATGGGATTCGGGGTTAAAATTCATGCTTAAAAATGGTGCTTTTTCTAATTTTTAAAAATTGAGCTGTTTTGGTGTCCGGGAAAGGAAATTCCTGATGCCGGGGTCACGGATTTTTGTGCTCCAGAGGTGAAAAACTTTTTTTGACCCAAATGTAAAAATGGACCTCAGAATGGGATTTGGGATTAAATTTGATGCTTTAAAATGGTGCTTTGTCTAGATTTCAAAAATTGAGCCGTTTTGGTATCCAGCGAAGGATATTCCTGATGCCGGGATCATGGATTTTTTTGCTCCAGAGGTGAAAAATTTTTTTTGACCCAAATGTAAAAATGGACCTCAGAATGGGATCTGGGTTAAATTTCATGCTTAAAAATGGTGATTTTTCTAGTTTTCAAAAATTGAGCTGTTTTGGTATTCAGGGAAGGAAATCCCTGATGCCGGGGTCACGGATTTTTGTGCTCCAGAGGTGAAAATTTTGTTTTGACCCAAAATGTAAAAACAGACCACAGAATGGGATTCAGGTTTAAATTTCATGCTTAAAAATGGTGCTTTTTCTAGTTTTCAAAAATTGAAGCCTTTTTGGTATCCAGGAAGAATTCCTGAGCCGGGTGACGGATTTTTTTGCTCTCAGAGGTGAAAATTTTTTTGGGGGGACGCAATTTAAAAACGACCTCAGAATGGGAGTCGGGGTTAAATTTCATGCTTAGAAATGGGGCTTTTCTAGTTTTTAAAAATTGAGCTGTTTTGGTGTTCAGGGAAGGAAATTCCTGATGCCGGGGTCACGGATTTTTGTTTTCCGGAGCTGAAAATTTTTTTGGGGGACGTAATTTTAAAAACAGACCTCAGAATGGGATTCGGGGTTAAATTTCATGCGTAGAAATGGTGCTTTTTCTAGTTTTTAAGAATTGAGCCATTTGGGTGTCTGGGGAAGGTGATTCCTGATGCCAGCTCACGGATTTTTCTGCTCTGGAGGTGAAATTTTTTTTCACCCAGATGTAAAAACTGACCTCAGAATGGGATTAAGGGTCAAATTTCATTCTTAAAAATGGTGCTTTTTCTAGTTTTTAATTTTTCAGCCGTTTTGGTGTTCGTGGAAGGAAATTTCTGATGCCGGGTTCATGGATTTTTGTGCTCCAGAAATGGGATTCGGGGTTAAATTTCATGCTAAAAAATGGTGCTTTTTCTAGTTTTTAAAAATTGAGCTGTTTTGGTGTTTAGGGAAGGAAATTCCTGATGCCGGGTTCATGGATTTTTGTGCTCCGGAAATGGGATTTGGGGTTAAATTTCATGCTTAAAAATGGTGCTTTTTCTAGTTTTCAAAAATTGAGCCGTTTTAGTTTCCGGGCTAGGAAATTCCTGATGCCCGGGGTGCACGGATTTTTTGCTTCCAGAGGTGAAAAACTTTTTTTTGCCCCAAATGGAAAATGTAACCTCAAATGGATTTGGGATTAAATTTGATGCTTTAAAAATGGTGCTTTTTTCTAGTTTTTTTCAAAATTGAGCCGTTTTAGTTTCCGGGGCTAGAAATTCCTGAATGCCGGGGTCACGGATTTTTGTGCCCAGAGTGAAAACCTTTTTTTGACCCAAATTTAAAAATGGACCTCAGAATGGGATTTGGGTTAAATTTCATGCTTAAAAATGGTGATTTGTCTAGTTTTCAAAAATTGAGCCGTTTTAGTTTCTGGGCTAGGAAATTCCTGATGCCGGTGTCACGGATTTTTGTGCTCCAGAGGTGAAAAACTTTTTTGGACCCAAATGTAAAAATGGACCTCAGAATGGGATTTGGGATTAAATTTGATGCTTAAAAATGGTGCTTTGTCTAGATTTCAAAAATTGAGACGTTTTGGTATCCAGGGATGGATATTCCTGATGCCGGGATCACGGATTTTTTTGCTCC
>NW_024099421.1:0-11153 GCF_016545835.1 Crotalus tigris
AGGCAGCCTAGAAAAGGAAGTGCCCTCCTAACCATACCCAAGCAACTCCGAGTTTAATTGGCGATGTCCTCTTTTGCTCTAGGAGTTCACGGTGATGTAACCCTAACCCTAAGTGGAATTTTCCTCCAATGGGATTTTCCCATGTATTTTACCAGGAAACATAGATAAGGCAGCCTAGAAAAGTCAGTGCCCTCCTAACAATACCCAAGCACTCCGAGTTTGTTGGCGATGTCCATGTTGCTCTAGGAGTTCACGGTGACGTAACCCTAACCCTAACTGGAATTTTCCTGCAATGGGATTTTCCCATGTATTTTTCCAGGAAAAATAGATAGGGCGAGCTAGAAAAGTCAGTGCCCTCCTCACCATACCCAAGCACTCCTCGTTTGTTGGCGATGTCCATGTTGCTCTAGGAGTTCACAGTGACGTAACCCTAACCCTAAGTGGAATTTTCCTCCAATGGGATTTTCCCATGTATTTTACAATGGAACATAGATAGGGCAGGCTAGAAAAGTCAGTGCCCTCCTAACCATACCCAAGGACCCCGAGTTTGTTGGCGATGTCCATTTTGCTCTATGAGTTCATGGTGACCTAACCCTAACCCTAAGTGGAATTTTCCTCCAATGGGATTTTCCCATGTATTTTGCCAGGAATCATCATAGGCATCCTAGAAAGTCAGTGCCTCCTAACCATTACCCAGCACTCCGAGTTTGTTGGGCGATGTCCATTTTGCTCTAGGTTCATGTGACATACCCTAACGTAAGTGGAATTTTCCTCCATGGGATTTTCCCATGTATTTTCCAGGAAACATAGATAGGGCAGGCTAGAAATGTCAGTGCCCTCCTAACCATACCCAAGCGCTCCGAATTTGTTGGCGATGTCCATTTTGCTCTATGAGTTCATGGTGACCTAACCCTAACCCTAAGTGGAATTTTCCTCCTATGTGATTTTCCCATTGTATTTTACCAGGAAACATGAATAGGGCAGGCTTGAAAAGTCACTGCTCTCCTAACCATACCCAAGCATTCTGAGTTTGTTGGCACTGTCCATTTTGCTCTGTGAGTTCATGGTGACCTAAACCTAACCCTAAGTGGAATTTTCCTCCATTGGGATTTTCCCATGTATTTTACCAGGAAACATAAATAGGGCAGGCTTGAAAAGGTCAAGGCTATCCTAACCAGACCCAAGCACTCCGAGTTTGTTGGCGATGTCTATTTTGCTCTAGGAGTTCATAGTGATGTAACCCTAACCCTAAGTGGAATTTTCCTCCAATGGGATTTTCCCATGTATTTTACCAGGAAACATACATAGGGCAGCCTAGAAAGGTCAGTGCCGTCCTAACCATACCCAAGCACTCGAGTTTGTTGGCAATGTCCATTTTGCTCAAGGAGTTCATGGTGACGTAACCCTAACCCTAAGTGGAATTTTCCTCCAATGGGATTTTTCCATGTATTTTACCAGGAAACATACATATGCCGCCTAGAAAGGTCAGGTGCACTCATAACAATACCACGTACTACGATTTTGTAGGCTGATGCATTTTCCTCTAGGAGTTATGGAGACGTAACCCTAACCCTAACTGGAATTTTCCGGCAAGGGGATTTCCATGTAAATAACCAGGCAAACATAGAGAAGGGCACAGCTAGAAGGTCATGTGCCTCCTAACCATACCAAGCACTCTAGTTTGTTCGGCGATGTTCCATTTTGCTCTAGAGTTAGCGAGTGACGTAACCCTAACCTAACTGAATTTCTGCAATGGGATTTTCCCATGTATTTTACCAGGAAACATAGATAGGGCAGCCTTGAAAGGTCAGTGCACTCCTAACCATACCCAAGCACTCCGAGTTTGTTGGCGATGTCCATTTTCCTATAGGTGTTCATGGAGACGTAACCCTAACCCTAACTGGAATTTTCCTCCAATGGGATTTTCCCATGTATTTTACCAGGAAACATACATAGGGCAGCCTAGAAAGGTCAGTGCTATCCTAACCATACCCAAGCACTCCGAGTTTGTTGGCGATGTCCATTTTCCTCTAGGAGTTCATGGAGACGTAACCCTAACCCTAACTGGAATTTTCCTGCAATGGGATTTTCCCATGTATTTTACCAGGAAACATATATAGGGCAGCCTAGAAAGGTCAAGGCTATCCTAACCATACCCAAGCACTCGGAGTTTGTTGGCGATGTCCATTTTCCTCTAAGAGTTCATGGAGACGTAACCCTAATCCTAACTGGAATTTTCCTCCAATGGGATTTTCCCATGTATTGTACCAGGAAACATACATAGCGCAGCCTAGAAAGGTCAATGCTCTCCTAACCATACCCAAGCACTCCTAGTTTGTTGGCAATGTCCATTTTGCTATAGGAGTTCATGGAGACGTAACCCTAACCCGAACTGGAATTTTCCTCCAATGGGATTTTCCCATGTATTTTACCAGGAAACATAGATAGGGCAGCCTAGAAAAGTCAGTGCCTGCCTAACCATACCCAAGCACTCTGAGTTTGTTGGCGATGTCCATTTTGCTCTAGGAGTTCATGGTGACGTAACCCTAACCCTAACTGGAATTTTCATGCAATGGGATTTTCCCATGTATTTTACCAGGAAACATACATAGCGCAGCCTAGAAAGGTCAATGCTCTCCTAACCATACCCAAGCACTCCTAGTTTGTTGGCGATGTCCATTTTGCTCTAGGAGTTAGCGGTGACGTAACCCTAACCCTAACTGGAATTTTCCTGCAATGGGATTTTCCCATGTATTTTACCAGGAAACATAGATAGGGCAGCCTGGAAAGGTCAAGTGCACTCCTAACCATACCCAAGCACTCCGAGTTTGTTGGCGATGGCCATTTTGCTCTAGGAGTTCACGGTGATGTAACCCTAACCCTAAGTGGAATTTTCCTCCAATGGGATTTTCCCATGTATTTTACCTGGAAACATAGATAGGTCAGCCAAGAAAAGTCAGGGCCCTCCTAACCATCCCAATCACTCCGAATGTGTTGGCGGTGTCCATTTTGCTCTATGAGTTCATGGTGACCTAACCCTAACCCTAAGTGGAATTTTCCTCCAATGGGATTTTTCCCATGTATTTTATCAGGAAACATAGATAGGGCAGCCCTTTTTAGAAAATTCAGTGCCCTACTAAAAAGACCCAAGCCACTCTGAGTTTTGTTGGCGGATGTCCATTTTGCTCTGGAGTTCATGGTGACGTTAAACCCTAACCCTTAACTGGAATTGCCTCAATGGGATTTTCCCAGGTATTTTACAGGAAAACATAACATAGCGCAGCCTAGAAAGCGTCAATGATCTCCTAAACCATACCCAAGCACGCCTAGTTTGGTGGCGATGATCCCATTGATGCTATAGGAGTCATGGAGACGTAACCCTAACCTAACTGGAATTTTCCTCCAATGGGAGTTTCCCAGGTATTTTACAGGAGAAACATAGATAAGGCAGCTCAGAAAAGTCAGTGCCCTCCTAACAATACCCAAGCACTCTGAGGTTGTTGGCAAATTTTGTTCTTCTGCCATCAAGTGCTTCAAAAACGACTAACGCTGTAATCTACAAACCACATTAATGCAATTGAAATCGCTCTTAAAATTACACAAGAGTATTGCTCAGAAATCAAAAGCTCGGCCAAAGTGATGCGTTCTTACCTTGTCCCTAAATGCCCGGAAAGCGGGGCCCGTGAGCATCACCCAAAGATTCTGTCGCACGGCCTGCCAGGTTTGCCAGAAAAGGCCCTTTCCGGTAGACTGCCACGCTCTGCTAGTGGGAAGGCCCTTGGAGAGGTCCCTCCTGCTATTTCCCACCAAAACTGCAATATTGAGAGGAGCGGTGGCGATCGCAACCTCCCACCCTGTTTTCCGCTTCCTCTTGGGGTTTTTACTGGGCTCCCAACCTTACTCCATTTCCATCCCTGTCTCTTTAAAAGGAAAAACCTTAACCTCACTGAAAGTGGCAAAAAAAAGGTTGGGGGGAATCCTCAAGGACAACTTACCTGTTTTCTCCCAGTTCCTTCTTAACAGCCACAGCAAGGGGTGGGGGGGTCACCCATCCGGCGGAGGCTCTAGGCTGGAAATCCAGGGAGCTTGACCTCCTTTCTCCACTGCCTTTTCCAAAAAGGCTGATGGTTCCGGCAGGCGTCCGCCCCCTTCCTCCTGGCCCTACATCAGTCGATGCAGCCGTGACTGGGGGACGTTAGCAAAATTGCAAGCCGGACTCTGCAAAGACCCGGGTCTCCTGCTGCCCCCAGAGAGACCTGCTTTTCCTTTCTCTTACCTCTGGGCGGTGGGTGGGCTGTTTACGGCAACCTGGAGAGGAAAGGAAGGAATCTCCTACCCTTCCTAACCCTGACTTGTTTTGGACGAAGGTTTACAAAGTTAGATGGACGGTGAACAAAATAATAAAAGCCATTAGTTGCAACTTCTCACGTCTCATCCCTTTTATCCATCCTTTAAATGATAAACCTAGAAGGGACCGATAGGTTATACACAGTTTCAAAATAAACTGCATTTATTTTTATATTGATCGTTTCTTAATAAAAATGCACACAATTTCAAATAGAGATTTGATATTGCGCCTAGATTAATACATAGGGATCTCTAAGAACTATAGTTTAGAAACATCAAACCTAAATACAAACCTACATACGTACGATCTCCTTAAAGAAATAGCAGGGCAGGACAAACAAAACTATTCTTGAATAAAAACACCTGGATTTGCTTGAAGGGGGCGAGCGGGGTGCACTTGTAGGAGCAACCTCTTAAGGTGTAACACAGGGAAGCGCGATACGACTGGTTCTTCTACATCCGGGACTGGGGCGCTGGGAAAACTCCATTCAACGGCTGCCTTGCTTGGCAGCCTTCGAGGAGACCCCCGAGACGGGTCGGAACCCCCTTCCCGACCCGGACGCCAAAAGCCTGGAGCGTGTCCCGCCGGCCCCGCCTCTAAAAAGGAGCTAAAAAGAAGGCGCGGCTGAGCTCGCGTAAACGACCCCGAAGTGTGTTATTAAAACAAGCTAACTTCGTCTCTACGTTCCATATTTAGCCCCTATAGCTGAAAGGGAAAGAGCGCAAAGAGACCAGGTCTCACAACCTCCGCCGACGCCGCCACCGGTTCTCGGTCGCATTCTTACGGACGGGGGCGGCCAAAGGCCAGACGGACATCTTAGGGGAGAGGACCAAACGAGTGGCCGGGGAGGAGGCGGGGGAGGGGGAAGGTGGGGATCCCCAGCTAACTAGGTAACAGAGAAAGCCGGTATCTTTCTGGAATCAGGAAATGCGGGGATGGCTCGGCTCACCTGAGGCAGTAGCAGGCTTCCTTTTTTCCTGCCTGAGGCCTCGCCGGTAGACGTGCGCTCCGTCAACGTAGTGCAGAAAAGAGCACGGGAAAAAGCAGGGAACGGACAGGAAGTTGGGGACGGCCTCGGCGGATGGACAGGAACTCGGCCGTCCTGGGAACGTCGTCGTCGTCGGTGGTCATGCTACGGGACGGAAAAACTTGCCTTAGTGGTCAAAACGGGTACGCGGTCGCCGAAAAAAATAAGCTTTAAATGGGATTTTAAGGCTATTTATTTTCCCCCAGTCTTTATTATGAGCCTCTTATTAAATTAATAGGGCGAGACGGAGGCGCCCTTTGCATTTCAAAGGTTTATTTCTTTTGGTGGTGCCTATACCCGGCTTGGCCACGGGAGGGCTACTGTTTTCCCGCCCTTAGCGATAGCGGCATTGAGGCCGTGGAAAAGGCCTAAGGTGGCCTCGATGGTAAATGCTATGGGACGGGTATTGCGGCCGTCAAGGGAAATAAGCCTTTTGAATGGGGTTTTTCAAGGCTTACCTCGTTGATCGGACGTGGAGTCCGCCCTGCCCAGAAGGTCCCCGAAAAAAAGTGGAAGGACGATTAAGAAGGACGGACCGGAAGTCGGCCATATTGGGAAGGTCGCAATTTAAAGACCCTGGAGGACGGCGAATTTGCGCGGACAGGAAGTCGGACATACTGAGGAGGTCTACCCGAACGGAAGTAGGGGGAAAGATTAAGAACGAAGGGACGGAAGTCGGACATGATGGAAAGGTCCTTTTACCGCAGCACCTGGGGGACGGCCGATACCGACGGGCAGGAAGCCCGCCGTCCAGAGAGGACCTCTCGCAGATTACTCGTGAAGAACAGCCGGGCCGACATGCGCAGAACGCCGCAGGGAACGGCCCATCCCTTTCGGAGGAGCATAGAGTGGCGACCCTTTGGCTGACGCTCGCGCTTTGGGCTTAGACTTCGCTGTGTCCCGATCCTGGCAAGTGCCTTACGACGCTTCCCTTTTTTTTTTTTTTTTTTTTTTTTCTTTTTTTTTCTTTTTTTTTTCTTTTTTTTTTGCTAATGGCTAGGTGTGACGGGAAACACTTGACCCTCTGTGCGTCAAAAACGGGTACTGCTGCCGCCCAAAGAAATAAATACTTTTGAATAGCATTTGAAGCTTATTCTTCTCTATTTTTATTCTTAACGCCTTAGTATTGATATTAACGTGGCGACGGGGGGCCCGGTCGGTGCGACACGGGCGCAGAAGAAATCCTGGTTCCAATCTTAAACCGAGTTAAGGCCTATCGTGGCTTATTCATATTAATAAGTGTTAATAATCAAGAATAATCATCTTAAAGAGGTTTATTTATTTTTCTGGCCGCAGTATCTGATTTGACCAGTTTTCCGTCCCTTAGCAGGGCTGGCTCAGGACTTCTGGGAGTTGAAGTCCACCAGTCATCAAAGAGCCAAAGTTGCCTTACCCCTGCCTTAGCTATAGGATGGAGGCCATTAAAAAGGCCTAGGATGGACTCCAAGCCATAAGCTATGGGACAGAAAAAAAAAACTGTGCCTTCCTGGGGTCAAAATGGGTTGCGGCCACCCAAATAAATAAACCTTTTTAATGGCAATTTTAAAATGACCGCTATTCTCTATCTTGATTAACGGTATTAAACCTTATTAATAGACGAGGTCACAAAGTTAGATGGACGGCGAACAAATAATAAATGCCAGTGTTGCAACTTCTCACGTCTCATTCCCTTTTATCATCCTGTTAAATGATAAACCTATTAAGGAACGATAGGTTATATACTTTTTCAAAATAAAACTAATTTATTTTTGATTGATGTTTCGTAATAAAAAAATACACCAATATTTCAAATAGGATTTGATATTGCGCTTATATGAATACATAGGTATCTCTAAGAAATATAGTTTAGAAACACCAAACCTAAATACAAACCTAAATACGTACGATCTCCTTAAAGAAAAAGAAGGGCAGGACAAACAAAACTATGCTTGAATAAAAACATCTGGGTTTGCTTGAAGGGGGCGAGCCGGGTGCACTTTTAGGAGCAACCTCTTAAGGTGTAACACAGGGAAGTGCGATACGATTGGATCATAGAGAAAGCTAGGGAGTTCCAGAAAAACATCTACTTCTGCTTCATTGACTACGCTAAAGCCTTTCATTGTGTGGATCACAACAAATTGTGGCAAGTTCTTAAAGAGATGGGAATACCAGACCATCTTATTTGTCTCTTGAGAAACCTATATGCGGATCAAGAAGCAACAGTGAGAACTGGACATGGAACCACTGATTGGTTCAAAATTGGGAAAGGAGTCCGGCAAGGCTGTATACTGTCTCCCTGCCTATTTAACTTATATGCAGAGCACATCATGAGAAAGGCAGGGCTAGATGAAACAAAAGTTGGAATTAAGATTGCCGTGAGAAATATCAACAACCTAAGATATGCAGATGATACCACTCTAAGGGCAGAAAGTGAAGAGGAACTAAGGAGCCTCTTGATGCGGGTGAAGAAGGAGAGTGCAAAAGTTGGCTTGAAACTCAACATTAAGAAAACCACAATCATGGCATCCGGCCCACTCAATTCCTGGCAAATAGATGGGGAAGAAATGGAGGTGGTGACAGATTTTATTTTTCTAGGCTCCAAGATCACCTCAGATGGGGACTGCAGCCAAGAAATTAAAAGATGCTTGCTCCTGGGAAGGAAAGCTATGGCAAATCTAGACAGCATACTAAAAAGCAGAGACATCACCATGCCAACAAAAGTGCGTATAGTCCAGGCCATGGTTTTCCCAGTTGCAATGTATGGCTGTGAAAGTTGGACCATAAGAAAGGCTGAGCGCCAAAGAATTGAGGCCTTTGAACTATGGTGCTGGAGAAGACTCCTTCGAGTCCCTTGGACTGCAAGGCATTCAAACCGGTCAGTCCTAGAAGAGATCAACCCCGACTGCTCTTTAGAAGGCCAGATCCTGAAGTTGAAACTCAAATACTTTGGCCACCTAATGAGAAGGAAGGACTCACTGGAGAAGGGCCTAATGCTGGGAAAGATTGAGGGCAATAGAAGAAAGGGATGACAGAGAATGAGATGGCTGGATTGAGTCACTGAAGCATTAGGTGTGAACTTAAATGGACTCCAGAAAATGGTAGAGGACAGGAAGACCTGGAGGAACGTTGTCCATGTGAGTCTCGATGGGCGGACACGACTTTGGCAAACTAACAACAACAACAAAAGACATAAACCTTTTTAACAGCATTTTAAAACGACGTTATTCTCTATCTTTATTAACGGTATTAACACCTTATTAATAGGGCCCATTGGAGGAAAATTCCACTTAGGGTTTCCTGCTTCAGCAGGCGGCTGGACTAGAAGACCTCCGAGGTCCCTTCCAGCTGTATTCTTACAGAATTTTCCTCCAATGGGATTTTCCCATGAATTTCACTAGGAAACATACATAGGGCAGCCTAGAAAAGTCAGTGCCGTCCTAACCATACCCAAGCACTCCGAGTTTGTTGGCGATGATCATTTTGCTCTAGGAGTTAGCGGTGACGTAACCCTAACCCTAACTGGAATTTTCCTGCAATGGGATTTTCACATGTATTTTACCAGGAAACATAGAAAGGGCAGCCTAGAAAGGTCAGTGCCCTCCTAACCATACCCAAGCACTCCGAGTTTGTTGGCGATGTCCATTTTGCTCTAGGAGTTCATGGTGATGTAACCCTAACCCTAAGTGTAATTTTCCTCCAATGGGATTTTCCCACTTTTTTACTAGGAAACATAGAAAGGGCAGCCTAGAAAAGTCAGTGCCCTCCTAACCATACCCAAGCCCTCCTAGTTTGTTGGCGATGTCCATTTTGCTCTAAGAGTTCACGGTGACGTAACCCTAACCCTAAGTGGAATTTTCCTCCAATGGGATTTTCCCATGTATTTTACCAGGAAACATAGAAAGGGCAGCCTAGAAAAGTCAGTGCCCTCCTAACCATACCCAAGCACTCCGAGTTTGTTGGCGAGGTCCATTTTGCTCTAAGAGTTCACGGTGACGTAACCCTAACCCTAAGTGGAATTTTCCTCCAATGGGATTTTCCCATGTATTTTACCAGGAAACATACATAGCACAGCCTAGAAAGGTCAATGCTCTCCTAACCATACCCAAGCATTCCTAGTTTGTTGGCGATGTCTATTTTGCTCTAGGAGTTCATGGTGATGTAACCCTAACCCTAAGTGGAATTTTCCTCCAATGGGATTTTCCCATGTATTTTACCAGGAAACATACAAAGGGCAGCCTAGAAAGGTCCGTGCACTCCTAACCATACCCAAGCACTCCGAGTTTGTTGGCGATGTCCATTTTCCTCTAGGAGTTCATGGAGATGTAACCCTAACCCTAAGTTGAATTTCCTCCAATGGGGATTTTCCCATGATTTTACCAGGAAACATACATTAGGGCAGCTAGAAAGGTCAGTGGCACTCCTAAACCATACCCAAGCACTCCGAGTTTGTGGGCGATTGTCCATTTCCTCTAGGAGTTCATGGAGACGTAACCCTAACCCTAACTGGAATTTTCCTGCAATGGGATTTTCCCATGTATTTTACCAGGAAACATATAAAGGGAAGCCTAGAAAGGTCAGTGCCCTCCTAACCATACCCAAGCACTCCTAGTTTGTTGGCGATGTCCATTTTGCTCTAGGAGTTAGCGGTGACGTAACCCTAACCCTAACTGGAATTTTCCTGCAATGGGATTTTCCCATGTATTTTACCAGGAAACATAGATAGGGCAGCCTTGAAAGGTCAGTGCACTCCTAACCATACCCAAGCACTCCTAGTTTGTTGGTGATGTCCATTTTGCTCTAAGAGTTCACGGTGACGTAACCCTAACCCTAACTGGAATTGTCCTGCAATGGGATTTTCCCATGTATTTTACCAGGTAACATAGATAGGGCAGCCTAGAAAGGTCAATGCTATCCTAACCATACCCAAGCACTCCTAGTTTGTTGGCGATGTCCATTTTGCTCTAGGAGTTCATGGTGATGTAACCCTAACCCTAAGTGGAATTTTCCTCGAATGGGATTTTCCCACTTTTTTACTAGGAAAAATAGAAAGGGCAGCCTAGAAAAGTCAGTGCCCTCCTACCCCTACCAAGCCCTCTAGTTTGTTGGCGAGAGGTCCAGTTGCTCTAAGAGTTCACCGGTGACGTAACCCTATAACACTAAGTGGAATTTTCCTCCAATTGGGATTTTCCCATGTATTTTACCAGGAAACCACACATAGGGCAGCCTTGAAAGGTCAGTGCACTCCTAACCATACCCAAGCACTCCGAGTTTGTTGGCGATGTCCATTTTCCTCTAGGTGTTCATGGAGACGTAACCCTAACCCTAACTGGAATTTTCCTCCAATGGGATCTTCCCATGTATTTTACCAGGAAAAATAGATAGGGCAGCCTAGAAAGGTCAGTGCTCTCCTAACCATACCCAAGCACTCCTAGGTTGTTGGCGATGTCCATTTTCCTCTAGGAGTTCATGGAGACGTTAACCATAAAACCCCTAAGTGGAATTTTCCTGCAATGGGATTTTCCCATCTATTTTTCCAGGAAAAATAGATAGGGCAGCCTAGAAAGGTCAGGGCTCTCCCAAGCATACCCAAGCACTCCTAGTTTGTTGGCGATGTCCATTTTGCTCTAGGAGTTCACGGTGATGTAACCCTAACCCTAAGTGGAATTTTCCTCCAATGGGATTTTCCCATGTATTTTTCCAGGAAAAATAGATAGGGCAGCCTAGAAAAGTCAATGCTATCCTAACCATACCCAAGCACTCCGAGTTTGTTGGCGATGTCCATTTTGCTCTAGGAGTTCA
>NW_024099422.1:0-16049 GCF_016545835.1 Crotalus tigris
TTTTCATTTCCGGAGCACAAAAATACGTCACCACGGCATCAGCAATTTCCTTCCCTGGATACCAAAAGGGCTCAATTTGTGAAAACTAGAGAAAGCACCATTTTAAGCATGAAATTTAACCCCGAATCCCATTCTGAGGTCCGTTTTTACATTTGGGTCAAAAAATTTTTCATCTTTGGAGCAGCAAAATCTATGTCCCCGACATCAGGAATTTACTTCCCTAGATACCAAAACGGCTCAATTTTTGAAAACTAGAATAAGCACCATTTTTCAGCATGAAATTTAACCCCGAATCCCAGTCTGAGCTCCGTTTTTACATTTGGGTCAAAAAAATTTTTTTCATCTCTGAGTAACAAAAAATCCATTACCCCCGGCATCAGGAATTTCCCTTTTTTTTCCCCCCCCTGGTTTTTTATACCAAACCGGCTCATTTTTTGAAAAACTCAGAAGAAGCACCATTTTTAAGCATGAAATTTAACCCCGAATCCCATTCTGAGGTCCGTTTTTACTTTTGGGTCAAAAAAATTTTTTCATTTCCGGAGTACAAAAATACGTTACCGCGGCATCAGCAATTTCCTTCCCTGGATACCAAAACAGCTCAATTTGTGAAAACTAGAAAAAGCACCATTTTAAGCATGAAATTTAACCCCGAATCCCATTCTGAGCTCCCTTTTTACATTTGGGTCAAAATTTTTTTTCATCTTTGGAGGACAAAAAATCCATGACACCGGCATCAGGAATTTCCTTCCCTGTATACCAAAACGGCTCAATTTTTGAAAACTAGAAGAAGCACCATTTTTAAGCATGAAATTTAACCCCGAATCCCATTCTGAGCTCCCTTTTTACATTTGGGTCAAAAAAAAATTTTTATCTTTGGAGTAGAAAAATCTATGACCCCGGCATCAGGAATTTCCTTCCCAGTATACCAAAACGGCTCAATTTTTGAAAACTAGAAAAAGCACCATTTTTAAGCATGAAATTTAACCCCGAACCCCATTCTGAGGTCCGTTTTTACATTTCAGTCAAAAAAAATTTTTCATCTCTGGAGCACAAAAATCTATGACCCCGGCATCAGGAATTTACTTCCCTGGATACCAAAACGGCTCAATTTTTGAAAACTAGAAGAAGCACCATTTTCAAGCATTATATTTAACCCCAAATCCCATTCTGAGCTCCCTTTTTACATTTAGGTCAAAAAAAAATTTTTATCTTTGGAGTAGAAAAATCTATGACCCCGGCATCAGGAATTTCCTTCCCAGTATACCAAAACGGCTCAATTTTGAAAACTAGAAAAAGCACCATTTTAAGCAGGAAATTTAACCCCTGAACCACATTATGCGGTCGTTTCACATTTCAGTCAAAAAAAATTTTCATCTCCGGGGGGGGGGCTGAGCACAAAAATCCGTGACCCCGCATCAGGAATTTACTTCCCTAGATACCAAAACGGCTTAATTTTTGAAAATTAGAAGAAGCACCATTTTTAACCATGAAATTTAACCCCGAATCCCATTCTGAGGTCCGTTTTTACATTTGAGTAAAAAAAAAATTTTCATATTTGGAGCAGAAAAATCTATGACCCCGGGATCAGGAATTTCCTTCCCTGGATACCAAAACGGCTCAATTTTTGATAACTAGAAAAAGCACCATTTTTAAGCATGAAATTTAACCCCGAACCCCATTCTGAGGTCCGTTTTTACATTTTAGTCAAAAAAAAATTTTCATCTCTGGAGCACAAAAATCTATGACCCCGGCATCAGGAATTTACTTCCCTGGATACCAAAACAGCTCAATTTTTGATAACTAGAAAAAGCACCATTTTTATGCATGAAATTTAATCCCAAATCCGATTCTGCGGTCCGTTTTTACATTTCAGTGAAAAAAAAAATTTCATCTTTGGAGCAGAAAAATCCATGACCCCGGCATCAGGAATTTCCTTCCCTGTATACCAAAACAGCTCAATTTTTGATAACTAGAAAAAGCACCATTTTTAAGCATGAAATTTAACCCCGAATCCCATTCTGAGCTCCCTTTTTACATTTAGGTCAAAAAAAAATTTTTATCTTTGGAGTAGAAAAATCTATGACCCCGGCATCAGGAATTTCCTTCCCAGTATACCAAAACGGCTCAATTTTTGAAAACTAGAAAAAGCACCATTTTTAAGCATGAAATTTAACCCCGAACCCCATTCTGCGGTCCGTTTTTACATTTGGGTCAAAAAAATTTTTATCTTTGGAGTAGAAAAATCTGTGACCCCGGCATAAGGAATTTCCTTCCCTGGATACCAAAACGGCTCAATTTTTGAAAACTAGAAAAAGCACAATTTTTAAGCATGAAATTTAACCCCGAATCCGATTCTGAGGTCCGTTTTTACATTTGGTTCAAAAAAAAATTTTCATCTTTGGAGCAGAAAAATCTATGACCCGGCATCAGGAATTTCCTTCCCTGGATACCAAAACAGCTCAATTTTTGATAATTAGAAAAAGCACCATTTTAAGCATGAAATTTAACCCCGAATCCGATTCTGAGGTCCGTTTTTACATTTGGTTCAAAAAAAAATTTTCATCTTTGGAGCAGAAAAATCTATGACCCCGGCATCAGGAATTTCCTTCCCTGGATACCAAAACAGATCAATTTTTGATAACTAGAAAAAGGCACCATTTTTAAGCATAAATTTATCCCTGAATCCCATTCTGAGGTGTTTTTACATTTGGGTCAAAAAAATTTTTCACCTCTGGAGCACAAAAAATGACCCGGCATCAGGAATTTCCTTCCCGAATACCAAAACAGCTCAATTTTGAAAACTAGAAAAGCACCATTTTTAAGCATGAAATTTAACCCTGAATCCCATTCTGAGGTCCGTTTTTACATTTGGGTCAAAAAAAAAAATTTTCACCCGGAGCACAAAAATCCGTGATCCCGGCATCAGGAATTTCCTTCCCGACAACAAAAAGGCTCAATTTTTAAAAACTAGAAAAAGCACCATTTTTAAAGCATGAAATTTAACCCCGAATCCCATTTGAGTCCATTTTTTACATTTGGGTCAAAAAAATTTTTCATCTCTGGAGCAAAAAATCCGTGACCCCCGGCATCAGGAATTTTCCTTCCCACCAAAAGCTCAATTTTTGAAAACTAGAAAGCACATTTTTAAGCATGAAATTTAACCCGAATCCCATTCTGAGTCCGTTTTTACATTTGGGTCAAAAAATTTTCAGAGCAACAAAAATCCCCTGGCATCAGAATTTCCTTCCCTGAATACCAAAACGCTCAATTTTTGAAAACTAGAAAAAGCACCATTTTAAGCATGAATTTAACCCCAATCCCATTCTGAGGTCCGTTTTTACTTTGGGTCAAAAAATTTTTCACTCTGGAGCACACAAAATCCGTGCCCCGGCATCAGGAATTTCCTTCCCCACTACCAAAACGGCTCAATTTTTGAAAACTAGAAAAAGCACCATTTTTTAAGCATGAAATTTAACCCGAATCCCATTCTGAGGTCCGTTTTTACATTTGGGTCAAAAAAATTTTTCACCTCTGGAGCACAAAAATCCGTGACCCGGCATCAGGAATTTCCTTCCCCGAACCAAAACGGCTCAATTTTTGAAAACTAGAAAATCACCATTTTAAGCATAAATTTAACCCCGAATCCCATTCTGAGGTCCGTTTTTTACATTTGGGTCAAAAAAAAATTTTTCACCTCTGGAGCAAAAAATCCGTGACCCCGGCATCAGGAATTTTCCTTCCCTGGATACCAAAACGGCTCAATTTTTGAAAACTAGACAAATCACCATTTTTAAGCATGAAATTTAACCCGGAATCCCATTCTGAGGTCCATTTTTACATTTGGGTCAAAAAAATTTTCACTCTGGAGCAAAAAAATCCGTACCCGGCTTCAGGAATTTCCTTCCCTGGATACCAAACGGCTCAATTTTTTGAAAACTAGACAAATCACCATTTTTAAAGCATGAAATTTAACCCGAATCCCATTCTGAGGTCCTTTTTACATTTGGGTCAAAAAAAATTTTTACCTCTGGAGCAAAAAAATCCGTGACCCGGCATCAGGAATTTCTTCCCCTGGATACCAAAACGGCTCAATTTTGAAAACTAGACAAAGCACCATTTTTAAGCATGAAATTTAACCCCGAATCCCATTCTGAGTCCGTTTTTAATTTCAAAAAAAAATTTTCAGCTCTGCAGCACAAAAATCCGTGACCCCGGCATCAGGAATTTCCTTCCTGGCACCAAAACGGCTCAATTTTTTGAAAACTAACAAAGCACCATTTTAAGCATGAAATTTAACCCAGAATCCCATTCTGGTCTTTTTACATTTGTCAAAAAAAATTTTCCTTTGGAGAGAAAAATCCGTGACCCCGGCATCAGGAATTTCCTTCCCAGACACCAAAACGGCTCAATTTTTAAAACTAGAAAGCACCATTTTTAAGCATGAATTTAACCCGAATCCCTTCTGAAGGTCCGTTTTTCATTTGGTGAAAAAAAATTTTCACCTCATGAGCACCAAATCCGTGACCCGTCAGGAATTTCTTACTGAACCCAAAAACGGCTCAATTTTTGAAAACTAGAAAAACACCATTTTTAAGCATGAAATTTAACCCTGAATCCCTTCTGAGTGTCCGTTTTTACATTTGGGTCAAAAAAAATTTTCACCTCTTGGAGCACAAAATCCGTGACCCCGGCATCAGGAATTTCCTTCCCGGACCTAAACGGCTCAATTTTTGAAAAACTAGAAAAAGCACCATTTTTAAGCATGAAATTTAACCCCAATCCCATTCTGAGGTCCGTTTTTACATTTGGGTCAAAAAAATTTTTCACCTCTGCAGCACAAAAAATCCGTGACCCCGGAATCAGGAATTTCCTTCCCAGGCACCAAAACGGCTCAATTTTTAAACTAGAATAAAGCCATTTTAGATGAAATTTAACCCCATCCCATTCTGATGTCCGTTTTACATTGCTCCAAAAAAAATTTTCAGCTCTGTATCAAAAAATCCTGACCCGGCATCAGAATTTCCTTCCCGAACCAAAACGGCTCAATTTTTTAAAATAACTACAAAAGCACCATTTTTAAGCATGAAATTTAACCCGATCCATGAGGTCGTTTTTACATTGGGTCAAAAAAAATTTTCACTCTGGAGCAAAAAATCCTGACCCCGCATCAGGATTTCTTCCCTGATACCAAAACGGCTCAATTTTTGAAACTAGAAAAGCACCATTTTTAAGCATGAACTTTAACCCCGAATCCCATTCCTGAGGTCCGTTTTTTTACATTTGGGTCAAAAAAAGTTTTTCACCTCCAGAGCAAAAAATCATGACCCCTGGCATCAGGAATTTCCTTCCCCGGCACCAAAACGGCTCAATTTTTAAAACTAGACAAAGCACCATTTTTAAGCATGAAATTTAACCCCGAATCCCATTCTGATCCGTTTTTATATTTGGGTCAAAAAAAATTTTTTCCGGAGCACAAAAATCCGTGACCCGGCATCAGAATTTCCTAGCCCTGATACTAAAACTGCTCAATTTTGAAAACTAGAAAAAGCACCATTTTTAAGCATGAAATTTTAAACCCTGAATCCATCTGAGGTCCCGTTTTTACATTTGGAAAAAAAAATTTTTCATCTCTGGAGCAAAAAATCATGACCCGCATCAGGAATTTCCTTCCCCTGGATAACCAAAACAGCTCATTTTTGAAACTAGAAAAATCACCATTTTTAAAAGCATGAATTTAACACCAGATCCCATTCTGATGACTGTTTTTATATTTGGTTCAAAAAAAGTTTTTCTGCGGAGCAGCAAAAATCCATGACCACCGCATCAGGAATTTCCTTAGCCCTGATACCAAAACGGCTCAATTTTTGAAAACTAGAAAATCACCATTTTTAAGCATGAAATTTAACCCTGAATCCATTCTGAGGTCGGTTTTTAATTTGGGTCAAAAAAAAATTTTTTTTCATCTCCGGAGCACAAAAATCCATGAGTTGGCATCAGGAATTACCTCCCCAGTACACCAAAACGGCTCAATTTTAAAACTAGAAAGAAGCACCATTTTTAAGCATGAAATTAACCCTTAATCCCATTCTGAGGTCCGTTTTTACATTTGGGTCAAAAAAAATTTTCTACCTCTGGAGCACAAAAATCTGTGACCCCGGAATTCAGGAGATTTCCTACCCGGACACTAAAAAACGGCTTCAATTTTTGAAAACTAGAAAAAGCACCTTTTTAAGTATTGGAAATTTAACCCGAATCCATTTCCCTGAGCCAAAAATCCATGAACCCGTCATCATTAAATTTCCTTTCCACGAACCCAAAACGGCTGAAAAATAAAAACTACAAAAAGCAACAATTTTTAATGCATGAATTTAACCCGATCCCATTCTGAGGTCAATTTTTACATGTGGGTAAAAAAAATTTTTTCACCTCTGGAGCAAAAAAATCCGTCCACACCGGCAACAGGAGTTTTCCTTCTAAAATTGATACCAAATGCTCAATTTTTGAAAAAAACTCGAAACAAAGGACCAATTTAAGCATGAATTTAACCTGAATCCCATTCGAGGTCCATTTTTATTTGGGTCAAAAAAATTTCCCTTTGGAGCAGAAAAATCCTTGACCCGGCAGTCCAGGAATTTCCTTCCCCTGGATACCAAAACAGCTCAATTTTTGAAAACTAGAAAAAGCCACCTTTTTAAGCATGAAATTTAACCCCAAATCCATTCGGAGTCCCTTTTTACATTTAGTCAAAAAAATTTTTTCATCTTCAGGAGCAGAAAAAATCTATGACCCCGGCATCAGGAATTTCCTCCCCTGGATACCAAAACGGCTCAATTTTTGAAAAACTAGAAGAAAGCACCATTTTTAAGCATGAAATTTAAAACCCCGAATCCCTTCTGAGTCCGTTTTTACATTTTAGTCAAAAATTTTTTTCATCTCCGGGAGACAGAAATCGAATGACCCGGCATCAGGAATTTTCCTTACCTGGATACCAAAACAGCTCCAAAACAGCTCCCAATTTTCATGTTCAGTGAAAAAAATCTTGGAGCATAAAAAAATCAGGCACGCTCAATTTTTTAGAAAAGCAACCATTTTTAAGCATGAAATTTAACCCCGATCCCATTCTGAGGTCCGTGTTTTACTTTTGGTCAAAAAATTTTTTTCATTTCCGGACCCGGCACAAAATACGTGGATACGCCAGCATCAGCAATTTTTTCCTGGATACCAAAGCACGGCTCAATCCATTGAAACGGAAAAAGCACCATTTTTAAAAGCATGAAATAACCCCGAATCCCATTCTGAGGTCCGTTTTTACATTTGGGTCAAAAAAAGTTTTTCATCTCTTGGAGTGCAAAAATCCGTGACCCCGGCATCAAGGAATTTCCTTCCCTGGATACCAGAAAGCTCAATTTTTGAAAACTAGAAAAAGCACCATTTTTATTCATGAATTTAACCCGAATCCCATTCTGAGGTCCGTTTTTACATTTGGGTCAAAAAAATTTTTTATCTCGGAGAACAAAAAATCATGACCCGCGGCATGACTGTATACCCGGCATCAGGAATGAAATTTAACTTCCTTCCCATTTGGGTCAAAAAAAGTTTTTTTTTATTTCGACCAAAACTATGACGCTCCGGCTCAGGATTTTTGGATTACCAAAAATTTTGAATAGAAGAAGCACCATTTTCAAGCATTATATTTAACCCCGAATCCCATTCTGAGGTCCGTTTTTACATTCATCAAAAAAATTTTTCATCTCCGGAGCACAAAAATCCGTGACCCCTGCATCAGGAATTTCCTCCCTGATACCAAAACGGCCTCAATTTTTGAAAACTAAAAAAAGCACCATTTTTAAGCGATGCAATTTAACCCGAAATCCGATTCTGAGGTCCGTTTTTACATTTCAGTCGAAAAAAAAAATTTTCATCTTTGGAGCAGAAAAATCTATGACCCCGGCATCAGGAATTTCCTTCCTGGATACCAAAAAGCTCATTTTTGATAACTAGAAAAAGCACATTTTTAAGTATGAAATTTAACCCCGAACCCATTCGAGTCCGTTTTTACAGCAGGTCAAAAAAAATTTTTCATCTCAGGAGCAGGAAAAATCTTTGACCCCGTATTCAGGAATTTCCAACCTGGATACCAAAACGGCTCCAATTTTTAAAAACTAGAAGAAGCACCATTTTTAAGCATGAAATTTAACCCCGAATCCCATTCTGAGGTCCGTTTTACATTTAGGTCAAACAAAAATTTTCATCTCTGAGAACAAAAATCTATGACCCCCGCATCAGGAATTTCTTCCCTGGATACCAAACAGCTCAATTTTTGAAAACTAGAAAGCACCATTTTTTAATGCATGAAATTTAACCGCAAATCCGATTCTGCGGTCCCGTTTTTACATTTCAGTCAAAAAAAAATTTCATCTTTGGAGCAGAAAATCTATGACACCGGCATCAGGAATTTCCTTCCCTCTATACCATAAAAATAGCTCATTTTTGAAACTAGAAAACGCCATTTTTAAAGCATGAAATTTAAAACCCCGAATCCCATTCTGAGGGTCGTTTTACATTTGGTCAAAAAAAAATTTTCATTTTCCGGAGCAACAAATACGTACCGCAGCATCAGCAATTTCCTTCCTGGCTACCAAAACGGCTCATTTTGAAAACAGAAAAAGCACCTTTTTTTTTAAGCATGAATTAACCCCGAATCCCATTCTGAGGTCCGTTTTTACTTCCAGTAAAAAAAATTTTCCATCTTTGGGAGCCAAAAATCTATGACCCCGGGATCAGAATTTCTTCCCTGGATACCAAAACAGCTCAATTTTAATAACTAGAAAAAGGCACCATTTGTTAAGATGAAATTTAACCCCGAATCCCATTCCTTCCGTTTTTACATTTAAGGCCAAAAAAAATTTTCATCTTTGGAGAACAAAAAATCCATGACCCCGCATCAGGAATTTCCTTCCCCCGATACCAAAAACAGCTCATTTTGAAAACTAGAAAAAGCACCATTTTTTAAGCATGAAATTTACCCCGAATCCCATTCTGAGGTCCGTTTTTACATTTCAGTCAAAAAGTTGTTTTTCACCTTCCGGAGCACAAATCTATGACCCGCATCATGGGAATTCCCTTACCTGATACGCAAAACGGCTCAATTTTTGAAAACTAGAAAGACACACCATTTTTAAGCATGAATTTACCCGAATCCCATTCTGAGGTCCGTTTTTACATTTGGTCCAAAAAAAATTTTCATCTCTGGAGCAAAAAAAATCTATGACCCCGGCATCAGGAATTTCCTTCCCTGTATACCAAACCGGCTCAATTTCTGAAAACTAGAAGAAGCACCATTTTTAAGCATGAAATTTAACCCCGAATCCGATTCTGAGTTCCGTTTTTACATTTCAGTCAAAAAAAAATTTTCATCTTTGGAGCAGAAAAATCTATGACCCCGGCATCAGGAATTTCCTTCCCTGAATGCCAAAACAGCTCATTTTTTGATAACTAGAAAAAGCACCATTTTTAAGTATGAAATTTAACCCCGAACCCCATTCTGAGGTCCGTTTTTACATTTTAGTCAAAAAAAATTTTCCATCTCTGGAGAACAAAAATCCGTGACCCCGGCACATCAGCAATTTCCTTCCCTGGATTTTTACCCCAAAACGGCTCTTAATTTTTGAAAATTAGAAGAAGCACCATTTTAAGCATGAAATTGAACCCCGAATCCCATTCTGAGGTCCGTTTTACATTTCAGTCAAAAAAAAAATTTTCATCTTTGGGAGCAGAAAAATCTATGACCCCGTCATCAGGAATTTCCTTCCCTGGATACCAAAACAGCTCAATTTTTGAAAACTAGAAAAAGCACCATTTTTAAGCATGAAATTTAACCCCGAATCCCATTCTGAGGTCCGTTTTTACATTTGGGTCAAAAAGTTTTTTTTATTTCCGGAGCACAAAAATCTATGACGCCGGCATCAAGAATTTACTTCCCTTGATACCAAAACGGCTCAATTTTTGAAAATTAGAAGAAGCACCATTTTCAAGCATTATATTTAACCCCGAATCCCATTCTGAGGTCCGTTTTTACATTTGAGTAAAAAAAAATTTTTCATCTTTGGAGCAGAAAAATCCGTGACCCTGGCATCAGGAATTTCCCTCCCTGGATACCAAAACGGCTCAATTTTTGAAAACTAGAAAAAGCACCATTTTTAAGCATGCAATTTAACCCCGAATCCCATTCTGAGGTCCGTTTTTACATTTCAGTCGAAAAAAAAATTTTCATCTTTGGAGCAGAAAAATCTATGACCCCGGCATCAGGAATTTCCTTCCCTGGATACCAAAACAGCTCAATTTTTGATAACTAGAAAAAGCACCATTTTAAAGCATGAAATTTAACCCCGAACCACATTCTGAGGTCCGTTTTTACATTTTAGTCAAAAAAAAATTTTTCATCTCAGGAGCAGAAAAATCTATGACCCCAGCATCAGGAATTTACTTCCCTGGATACCAAAACGGCTCAATTTTTGAAAATTAGAAGAAGCACCATTTTCAACCATTATATTTAACCCCGAATCCCATTCTGAGGTCCGTTTTTACATTTCAGTCAAAAAAAATTTTTCATCTCCGGAGCACAAAAATCCGTGACCCCGGCATCAGGAATTTCCCTCCCTGGATACCAAAACGGCTCAATTTTTGAAAACTAGAAAAAGCACCATTTTTAATCATGCAATTTAACCCCGAATCCCATTCTGAGCTCCGTTTTTACCTTTGGGTCAAAAAAAAATTTTCATCTCTGGAGAACAAAAAATCCATGACCCCGGCATCAGGAATTTCCTTCCCTGTATACCAAAACGGCTCAATTTTTGAAAACTAGAAGAAGCACCATTTTTAAGCATGAAATTTAACCCCGAATCCCATTCTGAGGTCCGTTTTTACATTTGGGTCAAAAAATATTTTTCATTTCCGGAGTACAAAAATACGTGACCGCGGCATCAGCAATTTCCTTCCCTGGATACCAAAACGGCTCAATTTGTGAAAGCTAGAAAAAGCACCATTTTAAGCATGAAATTTAACCCCGAATCCCATTCTGAGGTCCGTTTTTACATTTGGGTAAAAAAAATTTTTCATCTTTGGAGCAGCAAAATCTATGTCCCCGACATCAGGAATTTACTTCCCTAGATACCAAAATGGCTTAATTTTTGAAATTTAGAAGAAGCACCATATTTAAGCATGAAATTTAACCCCGAATCCCATTCTGAGGTCCGTTTTTACATTTGAGTAAAAAAAAAAATTTCATCTTTGGAGCAGAAAAATCTATGACTCCGGCATCAGGAATTTCCTTCCCTGGATACCAAAACAGCTCAATTTTTGATAACTAGAAAAAGCACCATTTTTAAGCATGAAATTTAACCCCGAACCACATTCTGAGGTCCGTTTTTACATTTTAGTCAAAAAAAATTTTTCATCTCAGGAGCACAAAAATCTATGATGCCGGCATCAGGAATTTACTTCCCTGGATACCAAAACGGCTCAATTTTTGAAAATTAGAAGAAGCACCATTTTCAAGCATTATATTTAATCCCGAATCCCATTCTGAGGTCCGTTTTTACATTTCAGTCAAAAAAATTTTTTCATCTCCGGAGCACAAAAATACGTGACCCCGGCATCAGGAATTTCCCTCCCTGGATACCAAAACGGCTCAATTTTTGAAAACTAGAAAAAGCACCATTTTTAAGCATGCAATTTAACCCCGAATCCGATTCTGAGGTCCGTTTTTACATTTCAGTCGAAAAAAAAAATTTCATCTTTGGAGCAGAAAAATCTATGACCCCGGCATCAGGAATTTCCTTCCCTGGATACCAAAACAGCTCAATTTATGATAACTAGAAAAAGCACCATTTTTAAGTATGAAATTTAACCCCAAATCCGATTCTGAGGTCCGTTTTTACATTTCAGTCAAAACAAAATTTTCATCTTTGGAGCAGAAAAATCTATGAGATCGGCATCAGGAATTTCCTTCCCTGTATACCAAAACGGCTCAATTTTTGAAAACTAGAAGAAGCACCATTTTTAAGCATGAAATTTAACCCCGAATCCCATTCTGAGGTCCGTTTTTACATTAGGGCCAAAAAAAATTTTCATCTCTGGAGAACAAAAAATCCATGACCCCGGCATCAGGAATTTCCTTCCCTGTATACCAAAACGGCTCAATTTTTGAAAAATAGAAGAAGCACCATTTTTAAGCATGAAATTTAACCCCGAATCCCATTCTGAGGTCCGTTTTTACATTTCGGTCAAAAAGATTTTTCATCTTTGGAGCAGCAAAATCTATGACCCCGGCATCAGGAATTTCCTTCCCTGGATACCAAAACGGCTCAATTTGTGAAAAATGGAAAAAGCACCATTTGAAGCATGAAATTTAACCCCGAATCCCATTCTGAGCTCCGTTTTTACATTTGGGTCAAAAAAAATTTTCATCTCCGGAGCACAAAAATCCGTGACCCCGGCATCAGGAATTTCCCTCCCTGGATACCAAAACGGCTCAATTTTTGAAAACTAGAAAAAGCAACATTTTTAAGCATGAAAGTTAACCCCGAATCCCATTCTGAGGTCCGTTTGTACTTGGGTCAAAATCTTTTTCATTCTTTGGAGCAGCAAAAATCTATGTCCCCGACATCAGGAATTTACTTCCCTAGATACCAAAATGGCTTAATTTTTGAAATTTAGAAGAAGCACCATATTTAAGCATGAAATTTAACCCCGAATCCCATTCTGAGGTCCGTTTTTACATTTGAGTAAAAAAAAAAATTTCATCTTTGGAGCAGAAAAATCTATGACTCCGGCATCAGGAATTTCCTTCCCTGGATACCAAAACAGCTCAATTTTTGATAACTAGAAAAAGCACCATTTTTAAGCATGAAATTTAACCCCGAACCACATTCTGAGGTCCGTTTTTAAATTTTAGTCAAAAAAAATTTTTCATCTCAGGAGCAGAAAAATCTATGACCCCAGCATCAGTAATTTACTTCCCTGGATACCAAAACGGCTCAATTTTTGAAAATTAGAAGAAGCACCATTTTCAACCATTATATTTAACCCCGAATCCCATTCTGAGGTCCGTTTTTACATTTCAGTCAAAAAAAAATTTTCATCTTTGGAGCAGAAAAATCCATGACCCCGGCATCAGGAATTTCCTTCCCTGTATACCAAAACGGCTCAATTTTTGAAAACTAGAAGAAGCAACATTTTTAAGCATGAAATTTAACCCCGAATCCGATTCTGAGGTCCGTTTTTACATTTCAGTCAAAAAAAAATTTTCATCTTTGGAGCAGAAAAATCTATGACCCCGGGATCAGGACTTTCCTTCCCTGGATACCAAAAGAGCTCAATTTCTGAAAACTAGAAGAAGCACCATTTTTAAGCATGAAATTTAACCCCGAATCCCATTCTGAGGTCCGTTTTTACATTAGGGTCAAAAAAAAATTTCATCTCTGGAGAACAAAAAATCCATGACCCCGGCATCAGGAATTACCTTCCCTGTATACCAAAACGGCTCAATTTTTGAAAACTAGAAGAAGCACCATTTTTAAGCATGAAATTTAACCCCGAATCCCATTCTTAGGTCCGTTTTACATTTAGTCAAAAAAAAAATTTTCATCTCAGGAGCAGAAAACTTATGACCCCGGCAATCAGGAATTTCCTTCCCCTGACACCAAAACGGCTCAATTGTTGAAAACTAGAAAAAGCACCATTTTTAAGCATGAAATTTAACCCCGAATCCCATTCTGAGGTCCATTTTTACATTTGGGTCAAAAAGATTTTTCATCTTTGGAGCAGCAAAATCTATGACCCCGGCATCAGGAATTTCCTTTCCTGGATACCAAAATGGCTCAATTTTTGAAAACTAGAAAAAGCACCATTTTTAAGCATGAAATTTAACCCCGAATCCCATTCTGAGCTCCGTGTTTACATTTGGGTCAAAAAAAATTTTTCATCTCTGGAGAACAAAAAATCCATGATCCCGGCATCAGGAATTTCCTTCCCTGTATACCAAAACGGCTCAATTTTTGAAAACTAGAAGAAGCACCATTTTTAAGCATGCAATTTAACCCCGAATCCCATTCTGTGGTCCGTTTTTACATTTGGGTCAAAAAAAATTTTTCATTTCCGGAGTACAAAAATACGTGACCGCGGCATCAGCAATTTCCTTCCCTGGATACCAAAACGGCTCAATTTGTGAAAGCTAGAAAAAGCACCATTTTAAGCATGAAATTTAACCCCGAATCCCATTCTGAGGTCCGTTTTTACATTTGGGTCAAAAAAATTTTTCATCTTTGGAGCAGCAAAATCTATGTCCCCGACATCAGGAATTTACTTCCCTAGATACCAAAATGGCTTAATTTTTGAAATTTAGAAGAAGCACCATATTTAAGCATGAAATTTAACCCCGAATCCCATTCTGAGGTCCGTTTTTACATTTGAGTAAAAAAAAAATTTTCATCTTTGGAGCAGAAAAATCTATTACCCCGGGATCAGGAATTTACTTCCCTGGATACCAAAAATGGCTCAATTTTTGAAAACTAGAAGAAGCACCATTTTTAAGCATGAAATTTAACCCCGAATCCGATTCTGAGGTCCGTTTTTACATTTCAGTCAAAAAAAAATTTTCATCTTTAGAGCAGAAAAATCTATGACCCCGGCATCAGGAATTTCCTTCCCTGGATACCAAAAGGGCTCAATTTTTGAAAATTAGAAGAAGCACCATTTTCAAGCATTATATTTAACCCCGAATCCCATTCTGAGGTCCGTTTTTACATTTCAGTCAAAAAAAATTTTTCATCTCCGGAGGACAAAAATCCGTGACCCCGGCATCAGGAATTTACTTCCCTAGATACCAAAACGGCTTAATTTTTGAAATTTAGAAGAAGCACCATATTTAAGCATGCAATTTAACCCCGAATCCCATTCTGAGGTCAGTTTTTAGATTTGAGTAAAAAAAAAATTTTTCATCTCTGGAGAACAAAAAATCCATGACCCCGGGATCAGGAATTACCATCCCTGGATACCAAAACGGCTCAATTTTTGAAAACTAGAAGAAGCACCATTTTTAAGCATGAAATTTAACCCCGAATCCGATTCTGAGGTCCGTTTTTACATTTCAGTCAAAAAAATTTTTTCATCTTTGGAGCAGAAAAATCTATGACCCCGGCATCAGGAATTTCCTTCCCTGGATACCAAAACAGCTCAATTTTTGATAACTAAACAGCACCATTTTTAAGCATGAAATTTAACCCCGAACCACATTCTGAGGTCCGTTTTTACATTTTAGTCAAAAAAAATTTTTCATCTCAGGAGCAGAAAAATCTATGACCCCAGCATCAGGAATTTACTTCCCTGGATACCAAAACGGCTCAATTTTTGAAAATTAGAAGAAGCACCATTTTCAAGCATTATATTTACCCCGAATCCCATTCTGAGGTCCGTTTTTACATTTCAGTCAAAAAAAATTTTTCATCTTCGGAGCACAAAAATCCGTGACCCCGGCATCAGGAATTTCCCTCCCTGGATACCAAAACGGCTCAATTTTTGAAAACTAGAGAAAGCAACATTTTTAAGCATGAAATTTAACCCCGAATCCCATTCTGAGGTCCGTTTTTACATTTGGGTCAAAAAGATTTTTCATCTTTGGAGCAGCAAAATCTATGACCCCGGCATCAGGAATTTCCTTTCCTGGATACCAAAAAAGCTCAATTTTTGAAAACTAGAAGAAGCACCATTTTTAAGCATGAAATTTAACCCCGAATCCCATTCTGAGGTCCGTTTTTACATTTGAGTCAAAAAAAAATTTTCATCTTTGGAGCAGAAAAATCTATGACCCGGCATCAGGAATTTCCTTCCCTGGATACCAAAACAGCTCAATTTTTGATAATTAGAAAAAGCACCATTTTAAGCATGAAATTTAACCCCGAATCCGATTCTGAGGTCCGTTTTTACATTTGAGTCAAAAAAAAATTTTCATCTTTGGAGCAGAAAAATCTATGACCCCGGCATCAGGAATT
>NW_024099423.1:0-9502 GCF_016545835.1 Crotalus tigris
ACCAATGGAGTAAAATTTAAGTTAGGGTTAGGGTTATGTCACCAGGAAATCATACAGCAAAATGGACATCACCAACAAACTCGGAATACTTGGGTATGGTTAGGAGGGAACTTACTTTTCTAGGCTACCTTATCTATATTTCCTGGTAAAATACATGGGGAAATCCCATGGGAGGAAAATTCCACTTAGGGTTAGGGTTAGGTCACCATGAAGTCATAGAGAATAATGGACATTTGCAACAAACTCAGAATACTTGGACTTGGTTAGGAAGGCAATCACTTTTCTAGGCTACCCTATCTATGTTTCTTGGTAAAATACATGGAAAAATCACTTGGGAGGAAAATTTCACTTAGAGTTTGGGTTAGGTCACATTGAACTGATAGAGCAAAATGGACATGGCCAACAAACTCGGAATACTTGGATATGGTTAGGAAGGCACTTACTTTTCTAGGCTGCCCTATCTATATTTCCTGGTAAAATACATGGGGAAATCCCATGGGAGGAAAATTCCACTTAGGGTTAGGGTTAGGTCACCATGAAGTCATAGAGAAAAATGGACATTGCCAACAAACTCGGAATACTTGGACATGGTTAGGAAGGCACTTACTTTTCTTGGCTACCCTATCTATGTTTCCTGGTAAAATACATGGGGAAATCCCATGGGAGGAAAATTCCACTTAGGGTTAGGGTTAGGTCACCATGAAGTCATAGAGAAAAATGGACATTGCCAACAAACTCAGAATACTTCGACATGGTTAGGAAGGCAATCACTTTTCTCGGCTACCCTATCTATGTTTCTTGGTAAAATACATGGGAAAATCCCTTGGGAGGAAAATTGCACTTAGGGTTAGGGTTAGGTCCCATTGAACTCATAGAGCAAAATGGACATTGTCAACAAACTCGGAATCTTGGCATGGTTAGGAGGCATCACTTTTTCTAGGCTACCCTATCTATGTTTCTTGGTAAAATACATGGAAATAATACCATGGGAAGTAAATTTGAAGTTAGGTTAGTGTTTATGTCACCAGAAATCATAGAGCAAAATGACATCACCAACCAAACTCGAATACTTGGGTAGGTTAGGGAGGGAACTTACTTTTCTATGCTACCCTATCTATATTTCCTTGTAAAATAGACGGGGAAATCCCATTGGAGGAAAATTCCACTTAGGGTTAGGGTTAGGTCACCAGGAAATCATAGAGCAAAATGGACATGGCCAACAAACTCGGAATACTTGGATATGGTTAGGAAGGCACTTACATTTCTAGGCTGCCCTATCTATATTTCCTGGTAAAATACATGGGAAAATACCATGGGAGGAAAATTCAACTTAGGGTTAGGTCACCATGAAATCATAGAGCAAAATGGACATCGCCAACAAACCCGGAATACTTGGACATGGTTAGGAAGGCAATCACTTTTCTAGGCTACCCTATCTATGTTTCTTGGTAAAATACATGGAAAAATCCCTTGGGAGGAAAATTTCACTTAGGGTTAGGTCACATTGAACTCAAAGAGCAAAATGGACATTGCCAACAAACTCGGAATACTTGGATATGGTTAGGAAGGCACTTAGTTTTCTAGGCTGCCCTATCTATATTTCCTTGTAAAATAGACGGGGAAATCCCATTGGAGGAAAATTCCACTTAGGGTTAGGGTTAGGTCACCAGGAAATCATAGAGCAAAATGGACATGGCCAACAAACCAGGAATACTTGATTAGGATTAGGAGGGCACTTACTTTTCTTCACTGCCCTATCTATGTTTCCTGGTAAAATACATGGGAAAATACCATGGGAGTAAAATTTAAGTTAGGGTTAGGGTTATGTCAACAGGAAATCATAGAGCAAAATGGACATCGCCAACAAACTCGGAATACTTGGGTATGGTTAGGAAGGCACTTACTTTTCTAGGCTGCCCTATCTACAATTCCTGGTAAAATACATGGGAAAATCCTATGGGAGGAAAATTCCACTTAGGGTTAGGGTTAGGTCACCATGAAATCAAAGAGCAAAATGGACATCACCAACATACTCGGAATACTTGGGTATATTTGGGAAGACACTTACTTTTCTAGGCTGCCCTATCTATATTTCCTGGTAAAATACATGTTGAAATCCATGGGAGGAAAATTCCACTTAAGGTTAGGGTTAGGTCACCATGAAGTCATAGAGAAAAATGGACACAGCCAACAAACACGGAATACTTGGACATGGTTAGGAAGGCAATTACTTTTCTAGGCTACGCTATCTATGTTTCTTGGTAAAATACATGGGAAAATCTCTTGGGAGGAAAATTGCACTTAGGGTTAGGGTTAGGGTTAGCTCAAATTGAACTCATAGAGCAAAATGGACATTGTCAACAAACTCGGAATACTTGGATATGGTTAGGAAGGCACTTAGTTTTCTAGGCTGCCCTATCTATATTTCCTTGTAAAATAGACGGGGAAATCCCATTGGAGGAAAATTCCACTTAGGGTTAGGGTTAGGTCACCAGGAAATCATAGAGCAAAATGGACATGGCCAACAAACTCGGAATACTTGGATATGGTTAGGAAGGCACTTACTTTTCTTGGCTACCCTATCTATGTTTCCTGGTAAAATACATGGGGAAATCCCATGGGAGGAAAATTCCACTTAGGGTTAGGGTTAGGTCACCATGAAGTCATAGAGAAAAATGGACATTGCCAACAAACTCAGGAAACTTGGGTTTGGTTAGGAGGGAACTTACTTTTATAGGCTACCTATCTATATTTCCTCGTTAAAAATACATGGGGACTCCCAATGGGAGGAAAATTCCAATTAGGGTGAGGGTTAGCGTCACCATGAAGTCATTAGGAATAATGGACAGTGCAACAAACACTCGGGAATACTTGGACATGGTTAGGAAGGCAATCACTTTTCTCGGCTACCCTATCTATGTTTCTTGGTAAAATACATGGGAAAATCCCTTGGGAGGAAAATTTCACTTAGGGTTAGGGTTAGGTCACATTGAACTCATAGAGCAAAATGGACATTGTCAACAAACTCGGAATACTTGGGTATGGTTAGGAGGGCACTTACTTTTCTAGGCTGCCCTTTCTATAATTCCTGGTAAAATACATGGGAAAATCCTATGGGAGGAAAATTCCACTTAGGGTTAGGGTTAGGTCACCATGAAATCAAAGAGCAAAATGGACATTTGCAACAAACTCAGAATACTTGGACTTGGTTAGGAAGGCAATCACTTTTCTAGGCTACCCTATCTATGTTTCTTGGTAAAATACATGGAAAAATCACTTGGGAGGAAAATTTCACGTAGGGTTAGGTCACATTGAACTCATAGAGCAAAATGGACATTGTCAACAAACTCGGAATACTTGGACATGGTTAGGAAGGCAATCACTTTTCTAGGCTACCCTATCTATGTTTCCTGGTAAAATACATGGGGAAATCCCATGGGAGGAAAATTCCACTTAGGGTTAGGGTTAGGTCACCATGAAGTCATAGAGAAAAATGGACATTGCCAACAAACTCGGAATACTTGGACATGGTTAGGAAGGCACTTACTTTTCTTGGCTACCCTATCTATGTTTCCTGGTAAAATACATGGGGAAATCCCATGGGAGGAAAATTCCACTTAGGGTTAGGGTAGGTCACCATGAAGTCATAGAGAAAAATGGACATTGCCAACAAACTCGGAATACTTCGACATGGTTAGGAAGGCAATCACTTTTCTCGGCTACCCTATCTATGTTTCTTGGTAAAATACATGGGAAAATCCCTTGGGAGGAAAATTCCACTTAGGGTTAGGGTTAGGTCACATTGAACTGATATAGCAAGATGGACATGGCCAACAAACTTGGAATACTTGGATATGGTTAGGAAGGCACTTACATTTCTAGGCTGCCCTATCTATATTTCCTGGTAAAATACATGGGAAAATACCATGGGAGGAAAATTCAACTTAGGGTTAGGTCACCATGAAATCATAGAGCAAAATGGACATCGCCAACAAACCCGGAATACTTGATTATTATTATAAGGGCACTTATTTTTCTTGGCTGCCCTATCTATGTTTCCTGGTAAAATACATGGGAAAATACCATGGGAGTAAAATTTAAGTTAGGGTTAGGGTTAGGTCACCAGGAAATCATAGAGCAAAATGGACATTACCAACAAACTCGGAATACTTGGGTATGGTTAGGAGGGAACTTACTTTTCTAGGCTACCCTATCTATATTTCCTGGTAAAATAGATGGGGAAATCCCATGGGAGGAAAATTCCACTTAGGGTTAGGGTTAGGTCACCATGAAGTCATAGAGAATAATGGACATTGCCAACAAACTCAGAATACTTGGACATGGTTAGGAAGGCAATCACTTTTCTAGGCTACCCTATCTATGTTTCTTGGTAAAATACATGGGAAAATCCCTTGGGAGGAAAATTCCACTTAGGGTTAGGGTTAGGTCACCATGAAGTCATAGAGAAAAATGGACATTGCCAACAAACTCGGAATACTTGGACATGGTTAGGAAGGCACTTACTTTTCTTGGCTACCCTATCTATGTTTCCTGGTAAAATACATGGGGAAATCCCATGGGAGGAAAATTCCACTTAGGGTTAGGGTTAGGTCACCATGAAGTCATAGAGAAAAATGGACATTGCCAACAAACTCGGAATACTTGGACATGGTTAGGAAGGCACTTACTTTTCTTGGCTACCCTATCTATGTTTCCTGGTAAAATACATGGGGAAATCCCATGGGAGGAAAATTCCACTTAGGGTTAGGGTAGGTCACCATGAAGTCATAGAGAAAAATGGACATTGCCAACAAACTCGGAATACTTCGACATGGTTAGGAAGGCAATCACTTTTCTCGGCTACCCTATCTATGTTTCTTGGTAAAATACATGGGAAAATCCCTTGGGAGGAAAATTGCACTTAGGGTTAGGTCACATTGAACTCATAGAGCAAAATGGACATTGCCAACAAACTCGGAATACTTGGACATGGTTAGGAAGGCAATCACTTTTCTAGGCTACCCTATCTATGTTTCTTGGTAAAATACATGGGAAAATCCCTTGGGAGGAAAATTCCACTTAGGGTTAGGGTTAGGTCACCATGAAGCATAGAGAAAAATGGACATTGCCAACAAACTCGGAATATTGGACATGGTTAGGAAGGCAATTACTTTTCTAGGCTACCCTATCCATGTTTCTTGGTAAAATACATGGGAAAATACCATGGGAGTAAAATTTAAGTTAGGGTTAGGGTTAGGTCATATTGAACTCATAGAGCAAAATGGACATCGCCAACAAACCCGGAATACTTGGACATGGTTAGGAAGGCAATCACTTTTCTAGGCTACCCTATCTATGTTTCTTGGTAAAATACATGGAAAAATCCCTTGGGAGGAAAATTTCACTTAGGGTTAGGTCACATTGAACTCAAAGAGCAAAATGGACATTGCCAACAAACTCGGAATACTTGGACATGGTTAGGAAGGCAATTACTTTTCTAGGCTACCCTATCTATGATTCTTGGTAAAATACATGGAAAAATCCCTTGGGAGGAAAATTTCACTTAGGGTTAGGGTTAGGTCATATTGAACTCATAGAGCAAAATGGACATTGTCAACAAACTCGGAATACTTGGATATGGTTAGGAAGGCACTTAGTTTTCTAGGCTGCCCTATCTATATTTCCTTGTAAAATAGACGGGGAAATCCCATTGGAGGAAAATTCCACTTAGGGTTAGGGTTAGGTCACCAGGAAATCATAGAGCAAAATGGACATGGCCAACAAACCCGGAATACTTGATTAGGATTAGGAGGGCACTTACTTTTCTTCACTGCCCTATCTATGTTTCCTGGTAAAATACATGGGAAAATACCATGGGAGTAAAATTTAAGTTAGGGTTAGGGTTATGTCAAGAGGAAATCATAGAGCAAAATGGACATCGCCAACAAACTCGGAATACTTGGGTATGGTTAGGAAGGCACTTACTTTTCTAGGCTGCCCTATCTACAATTCCTGGTAAAATACATGGGAAAATCCTATGGGAGGAAAATTCCACTTAGGGTTAGGGTTAGGTCACCATGAAATCAAAGAGCAAAATGGACATCACCAACATACTCGGAATACTTGGGTATATTTGGGAAGACACTTACTTTTCTAGGCTGCCCTATCTATATTTTCTGGTAAAATACATGTTGAAATCCATGGGAGGAAAATTCCACTTAAGGTTAGGGTTAGGTCACCATGAAGTCATAGAGAAAAATGGACATAGCCAACAAACACAGAATACTTGGACATGGTTAGGAAGGCAATTACTTTTCTAGGCTACCCTATCTATGTTTCTTGGTAAAATACATGGGAAAATCCCTTGGGAGGAAAATTGCATTTAGGGTTAGGGTTAGGGTTAGCTCAAATTGAACTCATAGAGCAAAATGGACATTGTCAACAAACTCGGAATACTTGGATATGGTTAGGAAGGCACTTAGTTTTCTAGGCTGCCCTATCTATATTTCCTTGTAAAATAGACGGGGAAATCCCATGGGAGGAAAATTCCACTTAGGGTTAGGGTTAGGTCACCAGGAAATCATAGAGCAAAATGGACATGGCCAACAAACCCGGAATACTTGATTATGATTAGGAGGGCACTTACTTTTCTTCGCTGCCCTATCTATGTTTCCTGGTAAAATACATGGGAAAATACCATGGGAGTAAAATTTAAGTTAGGGTTAGGGTTATGTCACCAGGAAATCATAGAGCAAAACGGACATCGCCAACAAATTCGGAATACTTGGGTATGGTTAGGAGGGAACTTACTTTTCTAGGCTACCCTATCTATATTTCCTGGTAAAATACATGGGGAAATCCCATGGGAGGAAAATTCCACTTAGGGTTAGGGTTAGGTCACCATGAAGTCATAGAGAATAATGGACATTGCCAACAAACTCGGAATACTTGGACATGGTTAGGAAGGCAATCACTTTTCTCGGCTACCCTATCTATGTTTCTTGGTAAAATACATGGAAAAATCCCTTGGGAGGAAAATTTCATTTAGGGTTAGGTCACATTGAACTCATAGAGCAAAATGGACATTGCCAACAAACTCGGAATACTTGGACATGGTTAGGAAGGCAATTACTTTTCTAGGCTACCCTATCTACGTTTCTTGGTAAAATACATGGAAAAATCCCTTGGGAGGAAAATTTCACTTAGGGTTAGGTCACATTGAACTCATAGAGCAAAATGTACATTGTCAACAAACTCGGAATACTTGGGTATGGTTAGGAGGGCACTTACTTTTTTAGGCTGCCCTTTCTATAATTCCTGGTAAAATACATGGGAAAATCCTATGGGAGGAAAATTCCACTTGGGTTAGGGTTAGGTCACCATGAAATCAAAGAGCAAAATGGACATCACCAACATACTCGGAATACTTGGGTATATTTGGGAAGACACTTACTTTTCTAGGCTGCCCTATCTATATTTCCTGGTAAAATACATGTTGAAATCCATGGGAGGAAAATTCCACTTAAGGTTAGGGTTAGGTCACCATGAAGTCATAGAGAAAAATGGACATAGCCAACAAACACAGAATACTTGGACATGGTTAGGAAGGCAATTACTTTTCTAGGCTACCCTATCTATGTTTCTTGGTAAAATACATGGGAAAATCCCTTGGGAGGAAAATTGCATTTAGGGTTAGGGTTAGGGTTAGCTCAAATTGAACTCATAGAGCAAAATGGACATTGTCAACAAACTCGGAATACTTGGATATGGTTAGGAGGGCACTTAGTTTTCTAGGCTGCCCTATCTATATTTCCTTGTAAAATGGACGGGGAAATCCCATGGGAGGAAAATTCCACTTAGGGTTAGGGTTAGGTCACCAGGAAATCATAGAGCAAAATGGACATCGCCAACAAACCCGGACTACTTGATTATTATTATAAGGGCACTTACTTTGCTTGGCTGCCCTATCTATGTTTCCTGGTAAAATACATGGGAAAATACCATGGGAGTAAAATTTAAGTTAGGGTTAGGGTTATGTCACCAGGAAATCATACAGCAAAATGGACATCACCAACAAACTCGAAATACTTGGGTATGGTTAGGAGGGAACTTACTTTTCTAGGCTACCCTATCTATATTTCCTGGTAAAATACATGGGGAAATCCCATGGGGAAGCGGGGCGGGGGGCGGGGAGGGTGGTGTGCAGGGGGCTGGGGGGGGGGCGGGGGCGGAAAGCTCCAAATTAGGGTTAGGGTTAGGTCACCATGAAGTCATAGAGAATAATGGACATTGCCAACAAACTCGGAATACTTGGACATGGTTAGGAAGGCAATCACTTTTCTCGGCTACCCTATCTATGTTTCTTGGTAAAATACATGGGAAAATCCCTTGGGAGGAAAATTGCACTTAGGGTTAGGGTTAGGTCCCATTGAACTCATAGAGCAAAATGGACATTGTCAACAAACTCGGAATACTTGGATATGGTTAGGAAGGCACTTAGTTTTCTAGGCTGCCCTATCTATATTTCCTGATAAAATACATGGGAAAATACCATGGGAGGAAAGTTCCACTTAGGCTTAGGGTTAGGTCACCATGAAATCACAGAGCAAAATGGAAATCACCCACAAACTCGGAATACTTGGGTATGATTAGGAAGGCACTTACTTTTCTTGGCTACCCTATGTATGTTTCCTGGTAAAATACATGGGGAAATCCCATGGGAGGAAAATTCCACTTAGGGTTAGGGTTAGGTCACCATGAAATCACAGAGCAAAATGGAAATCACCCACAAACTCGGAATACTTGGGTATGGTTAGGAAGGCACTTAGTTTTCTAGGCTGCCCTATCTATATTTCCTGATAAAATACATGTTGAAATCCAATGGGAGGAAAATTCCACTTAGTGTTAGGGTTAGGTCACCATGAAGTCATAGAGAAAAATGGACATTGCCAACAAACTCGGAATACTTGGACATGGTTAGGAAGGCAATTACTTTTCTAGGCTACCCTATCCATGTTTCTTGGTAAAATACATGGGAAAATCCCTTAGGAGAAAAATTGCACTTAGGGTTAGGGTTAGGGTTAGGTCAAATTGAACTCATAGAGCAAAATGGACATTGTCAACAAACTCGGAATACTTGTACATGGTTAGGAAGGCAATCACTTTTCTAGGCTACCCTATCTATGTTTCTTGGTAAAATACATGGGAAAATCCCTTGGGAGGAAAATTCCACTTAGGGTTAGGGTTAGATCACATTGAACTGATAGAGCAAAATGGACATGGCCAACAAACTCGGAATATTTGGATATGGTTAGGAAGGCACTTACATTTCTAGGCTGCCCTATCTATATTTCCTGGTAAAATACATGGGAAAATACCATGGGAGGAAAATTCAACTTAGGGTTAGGTCACCATGAAATCATAGAGCAAAATGGACATCGCCAACAAACACGGAATACTTGATTATGATTAGGAGGGCACTTACTTTTCTTGGCTGCCCTAT
>NW_024099424.1:0-11568 GCF_016545835.1 Crotalus tigris
ATATCCAATCTTGCTTTTCAAAAGATAGCCTGGGCAATATCAACATGTTGGCAAAATAGCCAATTAAGCATGAAAACTGAAAATTGAAAAAACACTGACCTGAATTCGCAATGTATGGCATATACTCGGTTCCCCAACAGATTGGGGAACCCGAAAAAACATGGTGTTTTCCTTATCTGACCTTTCTTCAAAAAGGTTGGCCCTGCGCTAATTCCACAATTGTTTGCAAATAAGCCAATTAAGCATGAAAACTCAAAATGTGAAATTGACCTCCAATTCGAAATGTATGCATATACTCAGGTTGCCCACACGTTGGGGAACCCGAAAAAACATGTGTTTTCCGTATCTGACCTTTCCTTCAAAAGGTAGGCCTGCGCTAATATCACAATTGTTGGCAAATCAGCCAATTAAGCATGAAAACTCAAAATGTGAAACTGACCTGAAATTCGCAATGTATGCATATACTCAGGTTGCCCACAGATTGGGGAACCCCAAAAAACATGTGTTTTCCGTATCTGACCTTTCCTTCAAAAGGTAGGCCTGCGCTAATATCACAATTGTTGGCAAATAAGCCAATTAAGCATGAAAACTCAAAATGTGAAACTGACTTCAAATTCGCAATGTATGCATATACTCAGGTTGCCCACAGATTGGGGCACCCGAAAAAACATGTGTTTTCATATCCAATCTGCGTTAAAAGAATAGGCTGGGCCAATTCACAATTGTGGCAAATATCCAATTACGCATGAAACTAAAATGTGAACTGACGCTCAATTCGCAATGTTGCATATACTCAGGTTGCCACAATTTGGGGGAACCCGAGAAAACATGTTGTTTTCGTTCGAACCTTTCCTTCAAAAGGTAGGGCTGTGACAATATCACATTTGTTCGCAAATAACCCAAATAAGGATGAAAACTCAAAATGTGAAACTGACCTCAAATTCGAAATGTATGCATATACTCAGGTTGCCCACAGATTGGGGCACCCGAAAAAACATGTGTTTTCCATATCCAATCTTTCTTTCAAAAGATAGGCCTGGGCCAATATCACAATTGTTGGCAAATAGCCAATTAAGCATGAAACTCAAAAATGTGAAACTGACCTCATATTCGCAATGTATGCATATACTCAGGTTGCCCACAGGTTGGGGAACCCGAAAAAACATGTGTTTTCCGTATCCAACCTTTCCTTCAAAAGGTAGGCCTGGGCCAATATCACAATTGTTGGCAAATAAGCCATTAAGCATGAAAACTCAAAATGTGAAACTGACCTCAAATTCGCAATGTATGCATATACTCAGGTTGCCCACATGTTGGGGAACCCGAAAAAACATGTGTTTTCCGTATCCAACCTTTCCTTCAAAAGGTAGGCCTGGGCCTATATCCCATATGTTTGCAAATGGCTAATTTAGCATGAAAACTCAAAATGTGAAACTGACCTGAAATTCGCAATGTATGCATATACTCAGGTTACCCAAAGGTTAGGGAACCTGAAAAAACATGTGTTTTCCGTATCCAACCTTTTCTTCAAAAGGTAGGCCTGGGCCAATATCGCATATTTTGCGAAAGACAATTAGCATGAAAGGTCCAAAATGTGAAACTGACCTCAAATTCGAAATGTATACATATACTGAAGTTCCCCACAGGTTGGGGAACCTGAAAAAACGTGTATTTTCCGTATCCAACCTTTCCTTCAAAAGGTAGGCTTTGCCTATATCGCATATGTTTGCAAATGGCCAATTAAGGATGAAAACTCAAAATGTGAAACTGACCTCAAATTCGAAATGTATACATATACTCGGGGTTCCACACAGGTTATGGAACCCGAAAAAACATGTGTTTTCCGTATCCAACCTTTCCTTCAAAAGGTAGGCCTGGGACAATATCACATTTGTTGACAAATAAGCCAATTAAGGATGAAAACTCAAAATGTGAAACTGACCTCAAATTTGAAATGTATACATATACTCAAGTTCCCCACAGGTTGGGGAACCTGAAAAAAAGTGTATTTTCAGTATCCGACCTTTCCTTCAAAAGGTAGGCTTTGCCTATATCGCATATGTTTGCAAATGGCCAATTAAGGATGAAAACTCAAAATGTGAAACTGACCTCAAATTCGAAATGTATGCATATGCTCAGGTTCCCCACAGGTTGGGCAACCCGAAAAAACATGTGTTTTCCGTATCGGACCTTTTGTTCAAAAGGTAGGCCTGTGCCAATATCACAATTGTTTGCAAATGGCCAATTTAGCATGAAAACTCAAAATGTGAAACTGACCTCAAATAAGAAATGTATGTATATACTCAGGTTCCCCACAGGTTTGGGAACCCGAAAAAACATGTGTTTTCCATATCCAACCTTTCCTTCAAAAGGTAGTCTTGGGCCTATATCGCATCTGGTTGCAAATGGCCAATTAAGGATGAAAACTCAAAATGTGAAACTGACCTCAAATTCGAAATGTATACATATACTCAGGTTCCCCACAGGTTAGGGAACCCGAAAAAACATGTGTTTTCCGTATCCAACCTTTCCTTCAACAGGTAAGCCTGGGACAATATCACATTTGTTGACAAATAAGCCAATTAAGCATGAAAACTCAAAATGTGAAACTGACCTCAAATTCGAAATGTATACATATACTCAAGTTCCCCACAGGTTGGGGAACCTGAAAAAAAGTGTATTTTCAGTATCCGACCTTTCCTTGAAAAGGTAGGCCTGGGCCAATATCACAATTGTTTGCAAATGGCCAATTTAGCATTAAAACTCAAAATGTGAAACTGACCTCAAATAAGAAATGTATGCATATTCTCAGGTTCCCCACAGGTTGGGCAACCCGAAAAAACATGTGTTTTCCGTATGTGACCTTTCCTTCAAAAGGTAGGCCTGGGCCAATATCACAATTGTTGGCAAATAAGCCAATTAAGCATGAAAACTCAAAATGTGAAACTGACCTGAAATTCGCAATGTATTCATATACTCAGGTTGCCCACAGGTTGGGGAACCCGAAAAAACATGTGTTTTCCGTATGTGACCTTTCCTTCAAAAGGTAGGCCTGGGCCAATATCACAATTGTTTGCAAATGGCCAATTTAGCATGAAAACTCAAAATGTGAAAGTGACCTCAAATAAGAAATGTATGTATATACTCAGGTTCCCCACAGGTTGGCAACCGAAAAAAATTGTTTTCCGTATCGCCTTTCCATCAAAAGGTAGGCCTGGGCCATTATCACAATTGTTGGCAAATGGCCAATTAAGCATGAAAACTCTAAATGTGAAACTGACCTCAAATTCGCAATGTATGCATATACTCAGGTTGCCCACAGGTTGGGGAACCGAAAAAAACATGTGTTTTCCATATCCAACCTTTCATTCAAAAGGTAGGCCTGGGCCTATATCGCATATGTTTGCAAATGGCCAATTTAGCATGAAAACTCAAAATGTGAAACTGACCTAAATTCGCACATGTATTGCATGATCTCAGGTTGCCCACAGGTTGGGGACCCGAAAAAACATTGTTTTCCGTATCGACCTTTCGTTCAAAAGGTAGGCCTGGGCCAATATGACAATTGTTGGCAAATGGCCAATTTAGCATGAAAACTCAAAATGTGAAACTGACCTCAAATTTGAAATGTATGCATATACTCAGGTTCCCCACAGGTTGGGGAACCCGAAAAAACATGTGTTTTCCGTATCCAACCTTTCCTTCAAAAGGTAGGCTTGGGCCTATATCGCATATGTTTGCGAAAGGACAATTTAGCATGAAAAGTCAAAATGTGAAACTGACCTCAAATTCGAAATGTATACATATACTCAAATTCCCCACAGGTTGGGGAACCTGAAAAAACGTGTATTTTCCGTATCCAACCTTTCCTTCAAAAGGTAGGCTTTGCCTATATCGCATATGTTTGCAAATGGCCAATTAAGGATGAAAACTCAAAATGTGAAACTGACCTCAAATTCGAAATGTATGCATATACTCAACTTCCCCACAGGTTGGGGAACCCGAAAAAACATGTGTTTCCGTATCCAACCTTTCCTTCAAAAGGTAGGCCTGGGCCAATATCACAATTGTTGGCAAATAAGCAATTAAGCATGAAAACTCAAAATGTGAAACTGACCTCAAATTCGAAATGTATGCATATGCTCAGGTTCCCCACAGGTTGGGCAACCCGAAGAAACATGTGTTTTCCGTATCGGACCTTTTGTTCAAAAGGTAGGCCTGGGCCAATATCACAATTGTTTGCAAATGGCCAATATAGCATGAAAACTCAAAATGTGAAACTGACCTCAAATAAGAAATGTATGTATATACTCAGGTTCCCCACAGGTTTGGGAACCCGAAAAAACATGTGTTTTCCATATCCAACCTTTCCTTCAAAAGGTAGTCTTGGGCCTATATCGCATATGGTTGCAAATGGCCAATTAAGGATGAAAACTCAAAATGTGAAACTGACCTCAAATTCGAAATGTATGCATATACTCAGGTTGCCCACAGGTTGGGGAACCCGAAAAAACATGTGTTTTCCGTATCCAACCTTCCCTTCAAAAGGTAGGCTTGGGCCTATATCCCATATGTTTGCAAATGGCCAATTTGGCATGAAAACTCAAAATGTGAAACTGACCTCAAATTCGAAATGTATGCATATGGTCAGGTTGCCCACAGGTTGGGGAACCCGAAAAAACATGTGTTTTCCGTATCCAACCTTTCCTTCAAAAGGCAGGCCTGCGCCAATATGACAATTGTTGGCAAATGGCCCATTTAGCATGAAAACTCAAAATGCAAAACTGACCTCAAATTCGAAATGTATGCATATACTCAGGTTCCCCACAGTTTAGTGAACCCTAAAAAATCATGTGTTTGCCGTATCCAACCTTTTCTCAAAGGTAGGCTTTGGGCTATAATCGCATATGTTTTGCGCAAGGACAATTTAGCATGAAAAAGTCAAATGTGAAACTGACCTCACATTTCCCGAAATGTATACATATACTGAGTTCCCTCACAGGTTGGGGACCTGAAAAAACGGATTTTCGTATCCAACCTTTCCTTCAAAGGTAGGCCTTTGCCTCTATCGCATATGTTTGCAATGCCATTAAGATGAAAACTCAAATGTGAAACTGAACTCAATTCCCGAAATGTATACTATAGCTCTGGGTTCACCACGGTTTAAGGAACCCCGACAAAATGTGTTTTCCGTATCCACATTTCTCAAAGGTAGGCTGGGCAATATCACAATTGGTTGGCAAAATAAGCAATTAAGGATGAAAACTCAAAATGTGAAACGGACCTCAAATTCGAAATGTATGCATATGCTCAGGTTCCCCACAGGTTGGGCAACCCGAAAAAACATGTGTTTTCCGTATCGGACCTTTTGTTCAAAAGGTAGGCCTGGGCCAATATCACAATTGTTTGCAAATGACCAATTTAGCATGAAAACTCAAAATGTGAAACTGACCTGAAATAAGAAATGTATGTATATACTCAGGTTCCCCACAGGTTTGGGAAACCGAAAAAACATGTGTTTTACATATCCAACCTTTCCTTCAAAAGGTAGTCTTGGGCCTATATCGCATATGGTTGCAAATGGCCAATTAAGGATGAAAACTCAAAATGTGAAACTGACCTCAAATTCGAAATGTATACATATACTCAGGTTCCCCACAGGTTAGGGAACCCGAAAAAACATGTGTTTTCCGTATCCAACCTTTCCTTCAAAAGGTAAGCCTGGGACAATATCCCATTTGTTGACAAATAAGCCAATTAAGCATGAAAACTCAAAATGTGAAACTGACCTCAAATTCGAAATGTATACATATACTCAAGTTCCCCACAGGTTGGGGAACCTGAAAAAAAGTGTATTTTCAGTATCCGACCTTTCCTTTAAAAGTTAGGCCTGGGCCAATATCACAATTGTTTGCAAATGGCCAATTTAGCATTAAAACTCAAAATGTGAAACTGACCTCAAATAAGAAATGTATGCATATTCTCAGGTTCCCCACAGGTTGGGCAACCCGAAAAAAAATGTGTTTTCCGTATCGGACCTTTCCTTTAAAAGGTAGGCCTGGGCCTATATCGCATTTTTTGGCAAATGGCCAATTAAGCATGAAAACTCAAAATGTGAAACTGAGCTCAAATTCGAAATGTATGCATGTACTCAGGTTCCCCACAGGTTGGGGAACCCGAAAAAACATGTGTTTTCCGTATGTGACCTTTCCTTCAAAAGGTAGGCCTGGGCCAATATCACAATTGTTGGCAAATAAGCCAATTAAGCATGAAAACTCAAAATGTGAAACTGACCTCAAATTCGAAATGTATACATATACTCAGGTTCCCCACAGGTTAGGGAACCCGAAAAAACATGTGTTTTCCGTATCCAACCTTTCCTTCAAAAGGTAAGCCTGGGACAATATCACATTTGTTTTCAAATAAGCCAATTAAGCATGAAAACTCAAAATGTGAAACTGACCTCAAATTCGAAATGTATACATATACTCAAGTTCCCCACAGGTTGGGGAACCTGAAAAAAAGTGTATTTTCAGTATCCGACCTTTCCTTTAAAAGGTAGGCCTGGGCCAATATCACAATTGTTTGCAAATGGCCAATTTAGCATTAAAACTCAAAATGTGAAACTGACCTCAAATAAGAAATGTATGCATATTCTCGGGTTCCCCACAGGTTGGGCAACCCGAAAAAACATGTGTTTTCCGTATCGGACCTTTCCTTTAAAAGGTAGGCCTGGGCCTATATCGCATTTTTTGGCAAATGGCCAATTAAGCATGAAAACTCAAAATGTGAAACTGAGCTCAAATTCGAAATGTATGCATGTACTCAGGTTCCCCACAGGTTGGGGAACCCGAAAAAACATGTGTTTTCCGTATGTGACCTTTCCTTCAAAAGGTAGGCCTGGGCCAATATCACAATTGTTTGCAAATGGCCAATTTAGCATTAAAACTCAAAATGTGAAACTGACCTCAAATAAGAAATGTATGCATATTCTCAGGTTCCCCACAGGTTGGGCAACCCGAAAAAACATATGTTTTCCGTATCGGACCTTTCCTTTAAAAGGTAGGCCTGGGCCTATATCGCATTTTTTGGCAAATGGCCAATTAAGCATGAAAACTCAAAATGTGAAACTGAGCTCAAATTCGAAATGTATTCATATACTCAGGTTCCCCACAGGTTGGGGAACCCGAAAAAACATGTGTTTTCCGTATGTGACCTTTCCTTCAAAATGTAGGCCTGGGCCAATATCACAATTGTTGGCAAATAAGCCAATTAAGCATGAAAACTCAAAATGTGAAACTGACCTGAAATTTGCAATGTATTCATATACTCAGGTTGCCCACAGGTTGGGGAACCCGAAAAAACATGTGTTTTCCGTATCGGACCTTTCGTTCAAAAGGTAGGCCTGGGCCAATATGACAATTGTTGGCAAATGGCCAATTTAGCATGAAAACTCAAAATGTGAAACTGACCTCAAATTCGAAATGTATGCATATACTCAGGTTCCCCACAGGTTGGGCAACCCGAAAAAAAATGTGTTTTCCGTATCCAACCTTTCCTTCAAAAGGTAGGCTTGGGCCTATATCGCATATGTTTGCGAAAGGACAATTTAGCATGAAAAGTCAAAATGTGAAACTGACCTCAAATTCGAAATGTATACATATACTCAAATTCCCCACAGGTTGGGGAACCTGAAAAAACGTGTATTTTCCGTATCCAACCTTTCCTTCAAAAGGTAGGCTTTGCCTATATCGCATATGTTTGCAAATGGCTAATTAAGGATGAAAACTCAAAATGTGAAACTGACCTCAAATTCGAAATGTATACATATACTCGGGGTTCCCCACAGGTTAAGGAACCCGAAAAAACATGTGTTTTCCGTATCCAACCTTTCCTTCAAAAGGTAGGCCTGGGCCAATATCACAATTGTTGGCAAATAAGCAATTAAGCATGAAAACTCAAAATGTGAAACTGACCTCAAATTCGAAATGTATGCATATGCTCAGGTTGCCCACAGGTTGGGGAACCCGAAAAAACGTGTGTTTTCCATATCCAATCTTTCCTTCAAAAGGTAGGCTTGGGCCTATATCGCATATGTTTGCAAATGGCCAATTTAGCATGAAAACTCAAAATGTGAAACTGACCTCAAATTCGAAATGTATGCATATACTCAGGTTCCCCACAGGTTGGGGAACCCGAAAAAAAATGTGTTTTCCGTATCCAACCTTTCCTTCAAAAGGTAGTCTTGGGCCTATATCGCATATGGTTGCAAATGGCCAATTAAGGATGAAAACTCAAAATGTGAAACTGACCTCAAATTCGAAATGTATACATATACTCAGGTTCCCCACAGGTTAGGGAATCCGAAAAAACATGTGTTTTCCGTATCCAACCTTTCCTTCAAAAGGTAAGCCTGGGACAATATCACAATTGTTGACAAATAAGCCAATTAAGCATGAAAACTCAAAATGTGAAACTGACCTCAAATTCGAAATGTATACATATACTCAAGTTCCCCACAGGTTGGGGAACCTGAAAAAAAGTGTATTTTCAGTATCCGACCTTTCCTTTAAAAGGTAGGCCTGGGCCAATACCACAATTGTTTGCAAATGGCCAATTTAGCATTAAAACTCAAAATGTGAAACTGACCTCAAATAAGAAATGTATGCATATTCTCGGGTTCCCCACAGGTTGGGCAACCCGAAAAAAAATGTGTTTTCCGTATCGGACCTTTCCTTTAAAAGGTAGGCCTGGGCCTATATCGCATTTTTTGGCAAATGGCCAATTAAGCATGAAAACTCAAAATGTGAAACTGAGCTCAAATTCGAAATTTATGCATATACTCAGGTTCCCCACAGGTTGGGGAACCCGAAAAAACATGTGTTTTCCGTATGTGACCTTTCCTTCAAAAGGTAGGCCTGGGCCAATATCACAATTGTTGGCAAATAAGCCAATTAAGCATGAAAACTCAAAATGTGAAACTGACCTGAAATTCGCAATGTATTCATATACTCAGGTTGCCCACAGGTTGGGGAACCCGAAAAAACATGTGTTTTCCGTATCGGACCTTTCCTTCAAAAGGTAGGCCTGGGCCAATATGACAATTGTTGGCAAATGGCCAATTTAGCATGAAAACTCAAAATGTGAAACTGACCTCAAATTCGAAATGTATGCATATACTCAGGTTCCCCACAGGTTGGGGAACCCGAAAAAAAATGTGTTTTCCGTATCCAACCTTTCCTTCAAAAGGTAGGCTTGGGCCTATATCGCATATGTTTGCGAAAGGACAATTTAGCATGAAAAGTCAAAATGTGAAACTGACCTCAAATTCGAAATGTATACATATACTCAAAGTCCCCACAGGTTGGGGAACCTGAAAAAACGTGTATTTTCCGTATCCAACATTTCCTTCAAAAGGTAGGCTTTGCCTATATCGCATATGTTTGCAAATGGCCAATTAAGGATGAAAACTCAAAATGTGAAACTGACCTCAAATTCGAAATGTATACATATACTCGGGGTTCCCCACAGGTTATGGAACCCGAAAAAACATGTGTTTTCCGTATCCAACCTTTCCTTCAAAAGGTAGGCCTGGGACAATATCACATTTGTTGACAAATAAGCCAATTAAGGATGAAAACTCAAAATGTGAAACTGACCTCAAATTTGAAATGTATACATATACTCAAGTTCCCCACAGGTTGGGGAACCTGAAAAAAAGTGTATTTTCAGTATCCGACCTTTCCTTCAAAAGGTAGGCTTTGCCTATATCGCATATGTTTGCAAATGGCCAATTAAGGATGAAAACTCAAAATGTGAAACTGACCTCAAATTCGAAAGGTATGCATATGCTCAGGTTCCCCACAGGTTGGGCAACCCGAAAAAACATGTGTTTTCCGTATCGGACCTTTTGTTCAAAAGGTAGGCCTGGGCCAATATCACAATTGTTTGCAAATGGCCAATTTAGCATGAAAACTCAAAATGTGAAACTGACCTCAAATAAGAAATGTATGTATATACTCAGGTTCCCCACAGGTTTGGGAACCCGAAAAAACATGTGTTTTACATATCCAACCTTTCCTTCAAAAGGTAGTCTTGGGCCTATATCGCATATGGTTGCAAATGGCCAATTAAGGATGAAAACTCAAAATGTGAAACTGACCTCAAATTCGAAATGTATACATATACTCAGGTTCCCCACAGGTTAGGGAACCCGAAAAAACATGTGTTTTCCGTATCCAACCTTTCCTTCAAAAGGTAAGCCTGGGACAATATCACATTTGTTGACAAATAAGCCAATTAAGCATGAAAACTCAAAATGTGAAACTGACCTCAAATTCGAAATGTATACATATACTCAAGTTCCCCACAGGTTGGGGAACCTGAAAAAAAGTATATTTTCAGTATCCGACCTTTCCTTTAAAAGGTAGGCCTGGGCCAATATCACAATTGTTTGCAAATGGCCAATTTAGCATTAAAACTCAAAATGTGAAACTGACCTCAAATAAGAAATGTATGCATATTCTCAGGTTCCCCACAGGTTGGGCAACCCGAAAAAACATGTGTTTTCCGTATCGGACCTTTCCTTTAAAAGGTAGGCCTGGGCCTATATCGCATTTTTTGGCAAATGGCCAATTAAGCATGAAAACTCAAAATGTGAAACTGAGCTCAAATTCGAAATGTATGCATATACTCAGGTTCCCCACAGGTTGGGGAACCCGAAAAAACATGTGTTTTATGTATCCCACCTTTCCTTCAAAAGGTAAGCCTGGGCCAATCTCACACTTTTTGGCAAATGGCCAATTAAGCATGAAAACACAAAATGTGAAACTGACCTCAAATTCGAAATGTATGCATATACTCAGGTTGCCCACAGATTGGGGAACCCGAAAAAACATGTGTTTTCCATATCCAATCTTTCTTTCAAAAGATAGGCCTGGGCCAATATCACAATTGTTGGCAAATAGCCAATTAAGCATGAAAACTCAAAATGTGAAACTGACCTCAAATTCGAAATGTATGCATATACTCAGGTTCCCCACAGGTTGGGAACCCGAAAAAACATGTGTTTTCCGTATCCAACCTTTCCTTCAAAAGGTAGGCTTGGGCCTATATCGCATATGTTTGCGAATGGACAATTTAGCATGAAAAGTCAAAATGTGAAACTGACCTCAAATTCGAAATGTATACATATACTCAAGTTCCCCACAGGTTGGGGAACCTGAAAAAAAGTGTATTTTCAGTATCCTACCTTTCCTTCAAAAGGTAGGCTTTGCCTATATCGCATATGTTTGCAAATGGCCAATTAAGGATGAAAACTCAAAATGTGAAACTGACCTCAAATTCGAAATGTATACATATACTCGGGGGTCCCCACAGGTTATGGAACCCGAAAAAACATGTGTTTTCCGTATCCAACCTTTCCTTCAAAAGGTAGGCCTGGGACAATATCACATTTGTTGACAAATAAGCCAATTAAGGATGAAAACTCAAAATGTGAAACTGACCTCAAATTTGAAATGTATACATATACTCAAGTTCCCCACAGGATGGGGAACCTGAAAAAAA
>NW_024099425.1:0-3523 GCF_016545835.1 Crotalus tigris
AGGGAAGGGAAAGGAGAGGAGAGGAAAGGAAAGGAAAAGAAAGGAAAGGGAAGGGAAAGGAGAGGAAAGGAAAGGAAAAGAAAGGAAAGGGAAGGGAAAGGAGAGGAGAGGAAAGGAAAGGAAAAGAAAGGAAAGGGAAGGGAAAGGAGAGGAGAGGAAAGGAAAGGAAAGGAAAAGGGAAGGGAAGGGAAAGGAGAGGAGAGGAAAGGAAAGGAAAAGGGAAGGGAAGGGAAAGGAGAGGAGAGAAGAGGAGAGGAAAGGAAAGGAAAAGAAAGGGAAGGGAAGGGAAGGAAAGGAAAGGGAAGGGAGAGGAGAGGAGAGGAAAGGAAAAGGGAAGGGAAGGGAAGGAAAGGGAAGGGAAGGGAAGGGAAGGGAAAGGAGAGGACAGGAGAGGAAAGGAAAGCAAAGGAAAGGAAAAGGAAAAGGAAAGGAAAAGGGAAGGGAAGGGAAAAGAGAGGAGTGGAAAGGAAAGGAAAGGAAAAGGGAAGGGAAGGGAAAGGAGAGGACAGGAGAGGAAAGGAAAGCAAAGGAAAGGAAAAGGAAAAGGAAAGGAAAAGGGAAGGGAAGGGAAGGGAAAAGAGAGGAGAGGAAAGGAAAGGAAAGGAAAAGGGAAGGGAAGGGAAAGGAGAGGAGAGGAAAGGAAAGAAAAGGGAAGGGAAGGGAAGGGAGAGGAGAGGAGAGGAGAGGAAAGGAAAGGAAAGGAAAGGAAAAGGGAAGGGAAGGGAAAGGAGAGGACAGGAGAGGAAAGTAAAGCAAAGGAAAGGAAAGGGAAAGGAGAGGAGAGTGAAAGGAAAGGAAGGAAAGGAAAAGAAGGAAGGGAAGGAAAGGAAAGGGAAGGGAGAGGAGAGGAGAGGAAAGGAAAAGGGAAGGGAAGGGAAGGGAAGGGAAGGGAAGGGAAAGGAGAGGAGAGGAGAGGAAAGGAAAGGAAAAGGGAAGGGAAGGGAAAGGAGAGGACAGGAGAGGAAAGTAAAGGAAAGGAAAAGGAAAAGGAAAGGAAAAGGGAAGGGAAGGGAAAGGAGAGGAGAGGAAAGGAAAGGAAAAGGGAAGGGAAGGGAAAGGAGAGGAGAGAAGAGGAGAGGAAAGGAAAGGAAAAGAAAGGGAAGGGAAGGGAAGGAAAGGAAAGGGAAGGGAGAGGAGAGGAGAGGAAAGGAAAAGGGAAGGGAAGGGAAGGAAAGGGAAGGGAAGGGAAGGGAAGGGAAAGGAAAGGAGAGGAGAGGAGAGGAAAGGAAAGGAAAAGGGAAGGGAAGGGAAGGGAAGGGAAAGGAGAGGACAGGAGAGGAAAGGAAAGCAAAGGAAAGGAAAAGGAAAAGGGAAGGAAAAGGGAAGGGAAGGGAAGGGAAAGGAGAGGAGAGGAGAGGAAAGGAAAGGAAAAGGGAAGGGAAGGGAAAGGAGAGGACAGGAGAGGAAAGGAAAGCAAAGGAAAGGAAAAGGAAAAGGAAAGGAAAAGGGAAGGGAAGGGAAGGGAAAAGAGAGGAGTGGAAAGGAAAGGAAAGGAAAAGGGAAGGGAAGGGAAAGGAGAGGACAGGAGAGGAAAGGAAAGCAAAGGAAAGGAAAAGGAAAAGGAAAGGAAAAGGGAAGGGAAGGGAAGGGAAAAGAGAGGAGTGGAAAGGAAAGGAAAGGAAAAGGGAAGGGAAGGGAAAGGAGAGGAGGAGGAACGGAAGAAAAGGGAAGGGAGGGAAGGAAAGGGAGAGGAGAGGATAGGAGAGGCAAGGAAAGGAAAGGAAAAAGGTACAGGGAAGGGAAAGAGAGAGGACAGGAGTGAAAGTAAAGCAAAGAAGGAAAGGAAAAGGAAAAGGAAAGGAAAAAGGTAGGGAAGGGAACGTGATAGAGAGGAAAGCAAAGGAAAGGAAAGGAAAAGGAAAAGGAAAGAAAAAGGGAAGGGAAAGGAGAGGAGAGGAAAGGAAAGGAAAAGAAAGGAAAGGGAAGGGAAAGGAGAGGAGAGGAAAGGAAAGGAAAAGAAAGGAAAGGGAAGGGAAAGGAGAGGAGAGGAAAGGAAAGGAAAGGAAAGGAAAAGGGAAGGGAAGGGAAGGGAAAGGAGAGGAAAGTAAAGCAAAGGAAAGGAAAAGGAAAAGGAAAGAAAAAGGGAAGGGAAAGGAGAGGAGAGGAAAGGAAAGGAAAAGAAAGGAAAGGGAAGGGAAAGGAGAGGAAAGGAAAGGAAAAGAAAGGAAAGGGAAGGGAAAGGAGAGGAGAGGAAAGGAAAGGAAAAGAAAGGAAAGGGAAGGGAAAGGAGAGGAGAGGAAAGGAAAGGAAAGGAAAAGGGAAGGGAAGGGAAAGGAGAGGAGAGGAAAGGAAAGGAAAAGGGAAGGGAAGGGAAAGGAGAGGAGAGAAGAGGAGAGGAAAGGAAAGGAAAAGAAAGGGAAGGGAAGGGAAGGAAAGGAAAGGGAAGGGAGAGGAGAGGAGAGGAAAGGAAAAGGGAAGGGAAGGGAAGGAAAGGGAAGGGAAGGGAAGGGAAGGGAAAGGAGAGGACAGGAGAGGAAAGGAAAGCAAAGGAAAGGAAAAGGAAAAGGAAAGGAAAAGGGAAGGGAAGGGAAGGGAAAAGAGAGGAGAGGAAAGGAAAGGAAAGGAAAAGGGAAGGGAAGGGAAAGGAGAGGAGAGGAAAGGAAAGAAAAGGGAAGGGAAGGGAAGGGAAGGGAGAGGAGAGGAGAGGAGAGGAAAGGAAAGGAAAGGAAAAGGGAAGGGAAGGGAAAGGAGAGGACAGGAGAGGAAAGTAAAGCAAAGGAAAGGAAAGGAAAAGGAAAAGGAAAGGAAAAGGGAAGGGAAGGGAAAGGAGAGGAGAGGAAAGCAAAGGAAAGGAAAGGAAAAGGAAAAGGAAAGAAAAAGGGAAGGGAAAGGAGAGGAGAGGAAAGGAAAGGAAAAGAAAGGAAAGGGAAGGGAAAGGAGAGGAGAGGAGAGGAAAGGAAAGGAAAGGAAAGGAAAAGGGAAGGGAAGGGAAGGGAAAGGAGAGGAAAGTAAAGCAAAGGAAAGGAAAAGGAAAAGGAAAGAAAAAGGGAAGGGAAAGGAGAGGAGAGGAAAGGAAAGGAAAAGAAAGGAAAGGGAAGGGAAAGGAGAGGAAAGGAAAGGAAAAGAAAGGAAAGGGAAGGGAAGGGAAAGGAGAGGAGAGGAGAGGAAAGGAAAGGAAAGGAAAGGAAAGGAAAAGGGAAGGGAAGGGAAGGGAAAGGAGAGGAAAGTAAAGCAAAGGAAAGGAAAAGGAAAAGGAAAGAAAAAGGGAAGGGAAAGGAGAGGAGAGGAAAGGAAAGGAAAAGAAAGGAAAGGGAAGGGAAAGGAGAGGAGAGGAAAGGAAAGGAAAAGAAAGGAAAGGGAAGGGAAAGGAGAGGAGAGGAAAGGAAAGGAAAAGAAAGGAAAGGGAAGGGAAAGGAGAGGAGAGGAGAGGAAAGGAAAGGAAAGGAAAGGAAAAGGGAAGGGAAGGGAAGGGAAAGGAGAGGAAAGTAAAGCAAAGGAAAGGAAAAGGAAAAGGAAAGAAAAAGGGAAGGGAAAGGAGAGGAGAGGAAAGGAAAGGAAAAGAAAGGAAAGGGAAGGGAAAGGA
>NW_024099426.1:0-10094 GCF_016545835.1 Crotalus tigris
AAAAAAATTTTCACCTCTGGAGCACAAAAATCTTTGACCCCGGCATCAGAAATTTCCTTCCCCGGACACCAAAACGGCTCAATTTTTAAAAACTACAAAAAGCACCTTTTTTAAGCATGAAATTTATCCATGAATCCCATTCTGACATCCGTTTATACATTTGGGTCCTAAAAATTTTTTCCCCTCTGGAGCACAAAAATCCCTGACCCCGGCATCAGGCATTTTCTTCCCTGGACATCAAACGTCTCAATTTTTAAAAACTACAAAAAGAACCTTTTTTAAGGATGAAATTTAACCCCGAATCCCATTCTGACATCCGTTTATACATTTGGGTCAAAAAAAAATTTTTCGCCTCCGGAGCACAAAAATCCCTGACCCCGGCATCAGGAATTTCCTGCCGCGGACACCAAAACGGCTCAAATTTTAAAAATTACAAAAAAGCACCTTTTTAAAAACAGAATTTTAACCCAAGTTCCATTTGACGTCCGTTTTTACATTTGGGTGAAACAAAAATTTTCACCTCAGGAGCAGAAAATCCCTGACCCCGGCATCAGGAATTTCCTTCCCGGACACCAAACCGGCTCAATTTTTAAAAACTACAAAAAGCACCTTTATTAAGCATGAAAATTTATCCTGAATCCCATTCTGACATCCGTTTTACATTTGGGTCAAAAAAAAAAATTTCACCTCCGGAGAAAAAAAATCCCTGACCCCGGCATCAGAAATTTCCTTCCCCGGACACCAAAACGGCTGAATTTTTAAAAACTACAAAAAGTACCTTTTTAAAGCATGAAATTTATCCCTGAATCCCATTCTGACATCCGTTTATACATTTGGGTCAAAAAAAAATTTTCACCTCCGGAGCACAAAAATCCCTGACCCCGGCATCAGGAATTTCCTTCCCTGGACACAAAAATGGCTCAATTTTTGAAAACTACAAAAAGCACGATTTCTAAGGATGAAATTTAACCCCGAATCTCATTCTGACATCCGTTTATACATTTGGGTAAAAAAAAAAATTTTTCGCCTCCGGAGAACAAAAATCCCTGACCCCGGCATCAGGAATTTCCTTCCCCGGACACCAAAACGGCTGAATTTTTAAAAACTACAAAAAGCACCTTTTTAAAACATGAAATTTAACCCCAAATCCCATTCTGACGTCCGTTTTTACATTTGGGCGAAACAAAAATTTTCACCTCCGGAGCACAAAAATCCCTGACCCCGGCATCAGGAAATTCCTTCCCCGGACACCAAAACGGCTCAATTTTTAAAAACTACAAAAAGCACCATTTTTAAGCAAGAAATTGAACCCCGAATCCCATTCTGACATCTGTTTTTACATTTGCGTGAATAAAAAATTTTCACCTCCGGAGCACAAAAATACCTGACCCCGGCATCAGGACTTTCCTTCCCCGGACACCAAAACGGCTCAATTTTTAAAAAGTACGAAAAGAACCTTTTTTAAGCATGAAATTTAACCCCGAATCCCATTGTGACATCCGTTTATACATTTGGGTCAAAAAAATAATTTCACCTCCGGAGCACAAAAATCCCTGACCCGGGCATCACGAATTTCCTTCCCCAAACACCAAAACGGGGCAATTTTTAAAAACTACAAAAAGCACCATTTTTAAGCATGAAATTTAAGCCCGAATCCCATTCTAACATCTGTTTTTACATTTGGGTGAAAAAAAAATTTTCACCTCCGGAGCACAAAAATACCTGACCCCGGCATCAGGAATTTCTTTCCCTGGACATCAAACGTCTCAATTTTTAAAAAGTACGAAAAGAACCTTTTTTAAGGATGAAATTTAACCCCGAATCCCATTCTGACATTCGTTTATACATTTGGGTCAAAAAAAAATTTCACCTCCGGAGCACAAAAATCCCTGACCCCGGCATCAGGAATTTCCTTCCCTGGACACCAAAACGGCTCAATTTTTAAAAACTACAAAAAGCACCTTTTTTAAGCATGAAATTTATCCCTGAATCCCATTCTGACATCCGTTTATACATTTGGGTGAAAAAAAATTTTTTCGCCTCCGGAGCACAAAAATCCCTGACCCCGGCATCAGGAATTTCCTTCCCCGGACACCAAAACGGCTCAATTTTTAAAAACTATAAAAAGCACCATTTTTAAGCATGAAATTTAACCCCGAATCCCATTCTGACATCCGTTTATACATTTGTGTCAAAAAAAATTTTCACCTCTGGAGCATAAAAATCCCTGACGCCGGCATCAGGAATTTCCTTCCCTGGACACCAAAACGGCTCAATTTTTAAGAACTACAAAAAGCACCTTTTTTAAGCATAAAATTTATCCCTGAATCCCATTCTGACATCCGTTTATATATTTGGGTAAAAAAAAAAATTTTCGCCTCCGGAGCACAAAAATCCCTGACCCCGGCATCAGGAATTTCCTTCCCCGGAAACCAAAACGGCTGAATTTTTAAAAACTACAAAAAGCACCTTTTTAAAACATGAAATTTAACCCCAAATCCCATTCTGACGTCCGTTTTTACATTTGGGTGAAACAAAAATTTTTACCTCCGGAGCACAAAAATCCCTGACTCCGGCATCAGGAATTTCCTTCCCCGGACACCAAAACGGCTGAATTTTTAAAAACTACAAAAAGCACCTTTTTTAAGCATGAAATTTATCCCTGAATCCCATTCTGACATCCGTTTATACATTTGGGTCAAAAAAAAAATTTTCACCTCCGGAGAAAAAAAATCCCTGACCCCGGCATCAGAAATTTCCTTCCCCGGACATCAAAACGGCTGAATTTTTAAAAACTACAAAAAGCACCTTTTTTAAGCATGAAATTTATCCCTGAATCCCATTCTGACATCCGTTTATACATTTGGGTCAAAAAAAAAATTTTCACCTCCGGAGCACAAAAATACCTGACCCCGGCATCAGGAATTTCCTTCCCTGGACACAAAAATGGCTCAATTTTTGAAAACTACAAAAAGCACGATTTCTAAGGATGAAATTGAACCCCGAATCTCATTCTGACATCCGTTTATACATTTGGGTAAAAAAAAAATTTTTCGCCTCCGGAGAACAAAAATCCCTGACCCCGGCATCAGGAATTTCCTTCCCCGGACACCAAAACGGCGGAATTTTTAAAAATTACAAAAAGCACCTTTTTAAAACATGAAATTTAACCCCAAGTCCCATTCTGACGTCCGTTTTTACATTTGGGTGAAACAAAAATTTTCACCTCCGGAGCAGAAAAATCCCTGACCCCGGCATCAGGAATTTCCTTCCCCGGACACCAAAACGGCTCAATTTTTAAAAACTACAAAAAGCACCTTTATTAAGCATGAAATTTATCCCTGAATCCCATTCTGACATCCGTTTATACATTTGGGTCCTAAAAATTTTTTCAATTACGGAGCACAAAAATCCCTGACCCCGGCATCAGGAATTTACTTCCACGGACACCAAAATGGCTCAATTTTTAAAAACTACAAAAAAGCACCTTTTTAAACGTTATATTTAACCCCGAATCCCATTCTGACGTCCGTTTATACATTTGGGTCAAAAAAAAATTTTCAACTCCGGTGCACAAAAATCCCTGACCCCGGCATCAGGAATTTCCTTCCTCGGACACCCAAATGGCTCAATTTTTAAAAAATACAAAAAGCACCTTTTTAAAGCATGAAATTTAACCCCAAATCCCATTCTGACATCTGTTTTTACATTTGGGTGAAAAAAAAATTTTCACCTCCGGAGCACAAAAATCCCTGACCCCGGCATCAGGAATTTCCTTCCCCGGACACCAAAACGGCTGAATTTTTAAAAACTACAAAAAGCACCTTTTTTAAGCATGAAATTTATCCCTGAATCACATTCTGACATCCGTTTATACATTTGGGTCAAAAAAAAAATTTTCACCTCCGGAGAAAAAAAATCCCTGACCCCGGCATCAGAAATTTCCTTCCCCGGACATCAAAACGGCTGAATTTTTAAAAACTACAAAAAGCACCTTTTGTAAGCATGAAATTTATCCCTGAATCCCATTCTGACATCCGTTTATACATTTGGGTCAAAAAAAAAATTTTCACCTACGGAGAAAAAAAATCCCTGACCCCGGCATCAGAAATTTCCTTCCCCGGACATCAAAACGGCTGAATTTTTAAAAACTACAAAAAGCACCTTTTTTAAGCATGAAATTTATCCCTGAATCCCATTCTGACATCCGTTTATACATTTGAGTCAAAAAAAAAATTTTCAACTCCGGAGAAAAAAAATCCCTGACCCCGGCATCAGAAATTTCCTTCCCCGGACATCAAAACGGCTGAATTTTTAAAAACTACAAAAAGCACCTTTTTTAAGCATGAAATTTATCCCTGAATCCCATTCTGACATCCGTTTATACATTTGGGTCAAAAAAAATATTTTCACCTCCGGAGAAAAAAAATCCCTGACCCCGGCATCAGAAATTTCCTTCCCCGGACATCAAAACGGCTAAATTTTTAAAAACTACAAAAAGCACCTTTTTTAAGCATGAAATTTATCCCTGAATCCCATTCTGACATCCGGTTATACATTTGGGTCAAAAAAAAAATTTTCGCCTCCGGAGCACAAAAATCCCTGACCCCGGCATCAGGAATTTCCTTCCCCGGACACCAAAACGGCTAAATTTTTAAAAAACCAGAAAAAGCATTTTTAAGCATGAAATTTAAACTCAAATCCCATTCTGACGTCCGTTTATACATTTGGGTCAAAAAAAATTTTCACCTACGGAGCACAAAAATCCCTGACCCTGGCATCAGGAATTTCCTTCCCCGGACATCAAAACGGCTCAATTTTAAAAAACAGAAAAAGCACTTTTTTTAAGCATGAAATTTAACCCCGAATCCCATTCTGACGTCAGTTTATACATTTGGGTCGAACAAAAATTTTCACCTGCGGAGCACAAAAATCCCTGACACCGAAATCAGGAATTTCCTTCCATGGACACCAAAATGGCTCAATTTTTAAAAACTACAAAAAGCACCATTTTTAAGAATGAAATTTAACTCCGAATTGCATTCTGACGTCTGTTTTTACATTTGGATGAACAAAATGTTCATTGCGGAGCACAAAAAAATTCGACACCGAATCAGGAATTTCTTCTCGGACACCAAACGGCCAATTTTAAAAACCGAAAAGAAACTTTTTTAAGCATGAAATTTAACCCCGAATCCCATTCTGACGTCTGTTTTTACATTTGGGTGGAACAAAAATTTTCATCTGTGGAGCACAAAAATCCCTGACCCTGAAATCTGGAATTTCCTTCCATGGACACCACAATGGCTCAATTTTTTAAACTACAAAAAACACAATTTTAAGCATGAAATTTAACCCCGAATCGCATTCTGACGTCTGTTTTTACATTTGGGTGAAACGAAATTTTCACCTCCGGAGTACAAAAATCCCTGACCCTGGCATCAGGAATTTCCTTTCCCGGACCTCAAAACGGCTCAATTTTTAAAAACCAGAAAAAGCACTTTTTTTAAGCATGAAATTTAACCCCGAATCCCATTCTGACGTCCGTTTATACATTTGGGTCAAAAAAAAATTTCACCTCCGGAGTACAAAAATCCCTGACCCTGGCATCAGGAATTTCCTTCCCCGGACATCAAAACGGCTCAATTTTTAAAAACCAGAAACAGCACCATTTTTAAGCATGAAATTTAACCCCGAATCCCATTCTGACGTCCGTTTATACATTTGGGTCAAAAAAAATTTGTCCCCTCCGGAGCACAAAAATCCCTGACCCCGACATCAAGAATTTCCTTGCATGGACACAAAAGGGCTCAATTTTAACAAACTACAAAAGCACCATTTAAGCATGACATTTAAACCGCGAATCCCATTCTGACGTCCGTTATACATTTGGGTCAAAAAAAAATAATGTCAACTCGGAGCACAAAAACCCTGACCCGAAATCAGGAATTTCCCTTCTTAGGACACCAAAAACGGACTCAATTTTTAAAAAGCAGAAAAAGCACCATTTTTAAGCATGAAATTTAACCCCGAATCCCATTCTGACGTCCGTTTATACATTTGGGTCAAAAAAAATTTGTCACCTCCGGAGCACAAAAATCCCTGACCCCGACATCAAGAATTTCCTTGCATGGACACCAAAAGGGCTCAATTTTTAACTACAAAAACCACACCATTTTTAAGCATGAAATTTAACCCCGAATCGCATTCTGACGTCTGTTTTTACATTTGGGTGAAACAAAAATTTTCACCTCCGGAGCACAAAAATCCCTGACCCCGGCATCAGGAATTTCCTTCCCCGGACATCAAAATGGCTCAATTTTTAAAAAGCAGAAAAAGCACCATTTTTAAGCATGAAATTTAACCCCGAATCCCATTCTGACGTCCATTTATTCATTTCAGTGAAAAAAAATTTTCTCCTCCGGAGCACAAAAATCCCTGAACCCGGAATCAGGAATTTCCTTCCTGGACACCAAAACGTCTCAATTTTTAAAACTCAAAAAGCCCATTTTAAGCATGAAATTTAACCCCGAATCCGCATTCTGACCGTCTGTTTTTACATTTGGGTGAAACAAAAATTTTTCACCTGCCGGAGCACAAATCCCTACCCTGCATCAGGAATTTCCTTCCCGGACATCAAAACGCTCGATTTTTAAAAACCAGAAAAACACTTTTTTAAGCATGCAAATTTAACCCGAATCCCATTCTGCGTCCGTGATACATTTTGTTGGAACAAAAATTTCACCTGCGGAGCACTAAAAATCCCTGACCCCGAAATCAGTAATTTCCTTCCATGGACACCAAAATGGCGTCAATTTTAAAAAACTACAAAAAGCACTATTTTTAAGCATGAAATTTAACTCCGATCACATTCCTGACTCTGTTTACATTTGGGTGAACAAAATTTTCACCTCCGAGTACAAAAATCCCTGACCCTGGCATCAGGAATTTCCTTCCCCGGACATCAAAACGGCTCAATTTTTAAAAACCAGAAAAAGCACTGTTTTTAAGCATGAAATTTAACCCCGAATCCCATTCTGAAGTCTATTTTTACATTTGGGTGAAAGAAAAATTTTCACCTCCGGAGCACAAAAATTCCTGACCGCGGCATCAGGAATTTCCTTCCCCGGACATCAAAACGGCTCAATTTTTAAAAAGCAGAAAAAGCACCATTTTTAAGCATGAAATTTAACCCCGAATCCCATTCTGACGTCTGTTTTTACATTTGGGTCGAACAAAAATTTGTCACCTCCGGAGCACAAAAATCCCTGACCCCGACATCAGGAATTTCCTTGCATGGACACCAAAAGGGCTCAATTTTTAAAAACTACAAAAAGCACCATTTTAAGCATGAAATTTAACTCCGAATTGCATTCTGACGTCTGTTTTTACATTTGGGTGGAACAAAAATTTTCATCTGCGGAGCACAAAAATTCCTGACCCCGGCATCAGGAATTTCCTTCCCCGGACATCAAAACAGCTCAATTTTTAAAAACCAGAAAAAGCACCTTTTTTAAGCATGAAATTTAACCCCGATTCCCATTCTGACGTCTGTTTTTACATTTGGGTGGAACAAAAATTTTCATCTGTGGGGCACAAAAATCCCTGACCCCGAAATCAAAAATTTCCTTCCATGGACACCAAAATGGCTCTATTTTTAAAAACTACAAAAAACACCATTTTAAGCATGAAATTTAACCCCGAATCCCATTCTGACATCTGTTTTTACATTTGGGTGAAACAAAAATTTTCACCTCCGGAGCACAAAAATTCCTGACCCCGGCATCAGGAATTTCCTTCCCCGGACATCACAACGGCTCAATTTTTAAAAAGCAGAAAAAGCACCATTTTTAAGCATGAAATTTAACTCCGAATTGCATTCTGACGTCTGTTTTTACATTTGGTAGAACAAAAATTTTCATCTGCGGAGCACAAAAATTCCTGACCCCGGCATCAGGAATTTCCTTCCCCGGACATCAAAACAGCTCAATTTTTAAAAACCAGAAAAAGCACCTTTTTTAAGCATGAAATTTAACCCCGAATCCCATTCTGACGTCCGTTTATACCTTTAGGTCAAAAAAAATTTGTCACCTCCGGAGCACAAAAATCCCTGACCCCGACATCAGGAATTTCCTTCCATGGACACCACAATGGCTCAATTTTTTAAAACTACAAAAAACACAATTTTAAGCATGAAATTTAACCCCGAATCGCATTCTGACGTCTGTTTTTACATTTGGGTTAAACAAAAATTTTCACCTCCGGAGCACAAAAATCCCTGACCCTGGTATCAGGAATTTCCTTAGCTGGACACCAAAACGGCTCAATTTTTAAAAACTACAAAAATCACCATTTTTTTAAGCATGAATTTACCCCTAAAAAGCCCGACTCCCTTCTGACGTCCGTGTTATACATTTGGGGTCAAAATTTGTCAACTCCCGGAGCACAAAAATCCCTGACCCCGAAATCAGGAATTTCCTTCTTCGGACACCAAAACGGCTCAATTTTTAAAAACCAGAAAAAGCAACTTTTTTAAGCATGAAATTTAACCCCGAATCCCATTCTGACGTCTTTTTTTACATTTGGGTGGAACAAAAATTTTCATCTGTGGAGCACAAAAATCCCTGACCCTGAAATCTGGAATTTCCTTCCATGGACACCACAATGGCTCAATTTTTTAAAACTACAAAAAACACAATTTTAAGCATGAAATTTAACCCCGAATCCCATTCTGACATCTGTTTTTACATTTGGGTGAAACAAAAATTTTCACCTCCGGAGCACAAAAATCCCTGACCCTGGTATCAGGAATTTCCTTCCCCGGACATCAAAACGGCTCAATTTTTAAAAACCAGAAAAAGCACTTTTTTTAAGCATGAAATTTAACCCCGAATCCCATTCTGATGTCCGTTTATACATTTGGGTCGAACAAAAATTTTTACCTGCGGAGCACAAAAATCCCTGACACCGAAATCAGGAATTTCCTTCCATGGAAACCAAAATGGCTCAATTTTTAAAAACTACAAAAAGCACCATTTTTAAGCATGAAATTTAACTCCGAATTGCATTCTGACGTCTGTTTTTACATTTGGGTGAAACAAAATTTTCACTTCCGGAGTACAAAAATCCCTGACCCTGGCATCAGGAATTTCCTTCCCCGAACATCAAAACGGCTCAATTTTTAAAAACCAGAAAAAGCACTTTTTTTAAGCATGAAAATTAACCCCGAATCCCATTCTGAAGTGTATTTTTACATTTGGGTGGAAGAAAAATTTTCATCTGCGGAGCACAAAAATCCCTGACCCTGGCATCAGGAATTTCCTTCCCCGGACATCAAAACGGCTCAATTTTTAAAAACCAGAAAAAGCACCATTTTTATGCATGAAATTTAACCCCGAATCCCAATCTGACGTCCGTTTATACATTTGGTTGAAAAAAAAAATTTCACCTCCGGAGCACAAACATCCCTGACCCCGGCATCAGGAATTTCCTTCCCTGGACACCAAAATGGCTCAATTTTTAAAAACCAGAAACAGCACCTTTTTTAAGCATGAAATTTAAACTCAAATCCCATTCTAACGTCCGTTTATACATTTGGGTCAAAAAAAATTTGTCACCTCCGGAGCACAAAAATCCCTGACCCCGGCATCAGGAATTTCCTTGCCTTGACACCAAAACGGCTCAATTTTTAAAACCCAGACAAAGCACCTTTTTTAAGCATGAAATTTAACCCCGAATCCCATTCTGACATTGTTTTTAATTTGGTGGAAGAAAAATTTTTCATCTGTCGCAGCACAAAATCCCTGACCCTGGCATCAGGAATTTCCTTCCCCGGACATCAAAACGGCTCATTTTTTAAAAACCAGAAAAAGCACTTTTTTTAAGCATGAAATTTAACCCCGAATCCCATTCTGACGTCTGTTTTTACATTTGGGTGGGACAAAAATTTTCATCTGCTGAGCACAAAAATTCCTGACCCCGGCATCAGGAATTTCCTTCCCCGGACATCAAAACGGCTCAATTTTTAAAAACCAGAAAAAGCACTTTTTTTAAGCATGAAATTTAACCCCGAATCCCATTCTGACGTCTGTTTT
>NW_024099427.1:0-8491 GCF_016545835.1 Crotalus tigris
GTTTCACATTTTGAGTTTTCATGCTTAATTGGCTATTTGCCAACAATTGTGATATTGCCCCAGGCCTATCTTTTGAAAGAAAGATTGGATATGGAAAACACAGGTTTTTTCGGGTTCCCCAACCTGTGGGCAACCTGAGTATATGCATACATTTCGAATTTGAGGTCAGTTTCACATTTTGAGTTTTCCTGCTTAATTGGCTTATTTGCCAACAATTGTGATATTGGCCCAGGCCTACCTTTTTAAGGAAAGGTCAGATACGGAAAACACATGTTTTTTTGGGTTCCCCAATCTGTGGGCAACCTGAGTATATGCATCCATTTCGAATTTGAGGTCAGTTTCACATTTTCAGTTTTCATGCTTAATTGGCTTATTTGCCAACAATTGTGATATTAGCGCAGGCCTACCTTTTTAAGGAAAGGTCAGATCCGGAAAACACATGTTTTTTCGGGTTCCCCAACGTGTGGGCAACCTGAGTATATGCATACATTTCGAATTGGAGGTCATTTTCACATTTGAAGTTTTCATGCTTAATTGGCTATTTGCCAACAATTGAGAATATTAGCGGCAGCCTACCTTTTGAAGGAAAGGTTGGATACGGAAAACACATGTTTTTTTCAGGTTGCCCAACCTGTGGGGAACCTGAGTATATGCATACATTTCGAATTTGAGGTCAGTTTCACATTTTGAGTTTTCATGCTTAATTGTCTATTTGCCAACAATTGTGATATTGGCCCAGGCCTATCTTTTGAAAGAAAGATTGGATATGGAAAACACATGTTTTTTCGGTTTCCCCAATCTGTGGGCAACCTGAGTATATGCATACATTTCGAATTTGAGGTCAGTTTCACATTTTGAGTTTTCATGCTTAATTGGCTATTTGCCAACAATTGTGATATTGTCCCAGGCCTATCTTTTGAAAGAAAGATTGGATATGGAAAACACATGTTTTTTCGTGTTCCCCAATCTTTGGGCAACTTGAGTATATGCATACATTTCGATTTGAGGTCAGTTTCACATTTTGAGTTTTCATGCTTAATTGGCTATTTGCCAACAATTGTGATATTAGCGCAGGCCTACCTTTTGAAGGACAGGTCAGTATACGAAACCCCATGTTTTTTCGGGTTCCCCAACCTGTGGGCAACCTGAGTATATGCATACATTACGAATTTCAGGTCAGTTTCACAGTTTGAGTTTTCATCCTGATTTGGGTTATTTGCGAACAATTGTAATATTGGCCCAGGCCTACCTTTTGAAGAAAAGGTCAGATACGGAAAACCATGTTTTTTCAGGTTCCCCAACCTGTGGGGAACCTGAGTATATGCATACATTTCGAATTTGAGGTCAGTTTCACATTTTGAGTTTTCATGCTTAATTGGCTATTTGCCAACAATTTTGATATTAGCGCAGGCCTACCTTTTGAAGGAAAGGTCAGATACGGAAAACACATGTTTTTTCGGGTTCCCCAACGTGTGGGCAACCTGAGTATATGCATACATTTCGAATTGGAGGTCAATTTCACATTTTGAGTTTTCATGCTTAATTGGCTTATTTGCCAACAATTGTGATATTAGCGCAGCCCTACCTTTTGAAGGAAAGGTCAGATACGGAAAACACATGTTTTTTCGGGTTCCCCAATCTGTGGGCAACCTGAGTATATGCATACATTGCGAATTTCAGGTCAGTTTCACATTTTGAGTTTTCATGCTTTATTGGCTTATTTGCCAACAATTGGGATATTAGCGCAGGCCTACCTTTTGAAGGAATGGTCAGATACGGAAAACACATGTTTTTTCGGGTTCCCCAACGTGTGGGCAACCTGAGTATATGCATACATTGCGAATTTCAGGTCAGTTTCACATTTTGAGTTTTCATGCTTAATTGGCTTATTTGCCAACAATTGTGATATTAGAGCAGGCCTACCTTTTGAAGGAAACGTCAGATACGGAAAACACATGTTTTTTCGGGTTCCCCAATCTGTGGGGAACCTGAGTATATGCATACATTTCGAATTTGAGGTCAGTTTCACATTTTGAGTTTTCATGCTTAATTGGCTATTTGCCAACAATTGTGATATTCGCCCAGGCCTATCTCTTGAAAGAAAGATTGGATATGGAAAACACATGTTTTTTCGTGTTCCCCAATCTGTGGGCAACCTGAGTATATGCATACATTTCTAATTTGAGGTCAGTTTCACATTTTGAGTTTTCATGCTTAATTGGCTATTTGCCAACAATTGTGATATTAGCGCAGGCCTACCTTTTGAAGATAAGGTCAGATACGGAAACCCCATGTTTTTTCGGGTTCCCCAATCTGTGGGCAACCTGAGTATATGCATACATTTCGAATTTGAGGTCAGTTTCACATTTTGAGTTTTCATGCTTAATTGGCTATTTGCCAACAATTGTGATATTAGCGCAGGCCTACCTTTTGAAGTAAAGGTCAGATACGGAAAACACATGTTTTTTCGGGTTCCCCAATCTGTGGGCAACCTGAGTATATGCATACATTGCGAATTTCAGGTCAGTTTCACATTTTGAGTTTTCATGCTTAATTGGCTTAGTCGCCAACAATTGTGATATTAGCGCAGGCCTACCTTTTGAAGGAAAGGTCAGATACGGAAAACACATGTTTTTTCGGGTTCCCCAATCTGTGGGCAACCTGAGTATATGCATACATTTCGAATTAGGGGTCAGTTTCACATTTTGAGTTTTCATGCTTAATTGGCTATGTGCCAACAATTGTTGATATTGGCCGCAGCCCTATTCTTTTGAAAGAAAGATTGGATAGGAAAGACACTATGTTTTTTCGTGTTCCCCCTCCATCTTTGGGGCACCTGAGTATATGCATACATTTCGAAATTGGAGTCAGTTTCACATTTTGAGTTTTCATGCTTTATTGGCTTATTTTCCAACAATTGTGATATAGGCGCAGGCCTACCTTTTGAAGGAAAGGTTGGATACGGAAAACACATGTTTTTTCGGGTTGCCCAACCTGTGGGGAACCTGAGTATATGCATACATTTCGAATTTGAGGTCAGTTTCACATTTTGAGTTTTCATGCTTTAATTGGCTTATTTGCCAACAATTGTGATATTAGCGCAGGCCTACCTTTTGAAGGAAAGGTCAGATACGGAAAACACATGTTTTTTCGGGTTCCCCAATCTGTGGGCAACCTGAGTATATGCATACATTGCGAATTTGAGGTCAGTTTCACATTTTGAGTTTTCTTGCTTAATTGGCTATTTGCCAACAATTGTGATATTGGCCCAGGCCTATCTTTTGAAAGAAAGATTGGATATGGAAAACACATGTTTTTTCGTGTTCCCCAATCTGTGGGCAACCTGAGCATATGCATACATTCGGAATTTTGAGGTCAGATTTTACATTTGAGTTTTCATGCTAAATGGCCATTTGCAAACATATGTGGATTTAGGGCCCAGGCCTACCTTTTGAAGGAAAGGTTGGATACGGGAAAAAACATGTTTTTTCGGGTTCCCCCAACGTGTGGGCAACCTGTTCGTATATCATACATTGCGAATTTGTAGGTCGGGCAGTTTCAACAGTTTGAGTTTTCATGCTTAATGGCCTATTTGCCCACAATTGTGATATTGGCCCAGGCCATCTTTTGAAGTAAAGATTGGATATGGAAAACACATGGTTTTTTCGGGTTCCCAACCTGTGGGCAACCTGAGTATATGCATACGTTGCGAATTTGAGGTCAGTTTCACATTTTGAGTTTTCATGCTAAATTGGCCATTTGCAAACATATGCGATAGAGGCCCAAGCCTACCTTTTGAAGGAAAGGTTGGATACGGAAAACACATGTTTTTTCGGGTTGCCCAACCTGTGGGGAACCTGAGTATATGCATACAATTCGAATTTGAGGTCAGTTTCACATTTTGAGTTTTCATGCTTAATTGGCTATTTGCCAAAAATGTGATATTAGCGCAGGCCTACCTTGGAAAGGAAAGGTCAGATACGAAAAACACATGTTTTTTCGGGTTCCCCAACCTGTGGGCAACCTGAGTATATGCATACATTGCGAATTTCAGGTCAGTTTCACATTTTGAGTTTTCATGCTTTAATGGCTTATTTGCCAACAATTGTGATATTAGCGCAGGCCTACCTTTTGAAGGAAAGGTCAGATACGGAAAACACATGTTTTTTCGGGTTCCCCAATCTGTGGGCAACCTGAGTTTATGCATACATTTCGAATTGGAGGTCAGTTTCACATTTTGAGTTTTCATGCTTAATTGGTCATTGCCAACATTTGTGATATTGGCCCATGCCTTATCTTTTGATGGCAAGGTCAGATACGGAAACACATGTTTTTTTTCTGGTTCCCCCCAATCTGTGGGCAACCTGAGTATGCAAATACATGCGAATTTGCGGTTCAGTTTCCATTTTGAGTTTTCATGCTTAATTGGCTTAATTTGCCAACAATTGTGATATTAGCGCGGAGGCTACCTTTTGAAGGAAGGTCAGATGCGGAAAACACATGTTTTTTTCGGGTTCCCCAACGTGTGGGCAACCTGAGTATATGCATACATTTCGAATTGGAGGTCAGTTTCACATTTTGAGTTTTCATGCTTAATTGGCTTATTTGCCAACAATTGTGATATTAGCGCAGGCCTACATTTTGAAGGAAAGGTCAGATACGGAAAACACATGTTTTTTCGGGTTCCCCAATCTGTGGGCAACCTGAGTATATGCATACTTTGCGAATTTGAGGTCAGTTTCACATTTTGAGTTTTCATGCTTAATTGGCTTATTTGCCAACAATTGTGATATTAGCGCAGGCCTACCTTTTGAAGGAAAGGTCAGATACGGAAAACACATGTTTTTTCGGGTTCCCCAACGTGTGGGCAACCTGAGTATATGCATACATTGCAAATTTCAGGTCAGTTTCACATTTTGAGTTTTCATGCTTAATTGGCTTATTTGCCAACAATTGTGATATTAGCGCAGGCCTACCTGTTGAAGGAAAGGTCAGATACGGAAAACACGTTTTTTCAGGTTCCCCAATCTGTGGGCAACCTGAGTATATGCATACATTGCGAATTTCAGGTCAGTTTTCCACATTTTGAGTGTTTCCATCTTAATTGCTATTTGCCAACAATTGTGATATTGGGCCCCAGGCCTATCTTTTGTGAAGGTCAGATACGGAAAACACATGTTTTTTCGGGTTCCCCAATCTGTGGGCAACCTGAGTATATGCATACATTGCGAATTTCAGGTCAGTTTCACATTTTGGGTTTTCATGCTTAATTGGCTTATTTGCCAACAATTGTGATATTAGCGCAGGCCTACCTTTTGAAGGAAATGTCATATACGGAAAACACATGTTTTTTCGGGTTCCCCAATCTGTGGGCAACCTGAGTATATGCATACATTGCGAATTTCAGGTCAGTTTCACATTTTGAGTTTTCATGCTTAATTGGCTTATTTGCCAACAATTGTGATATTAGCGCAGGCGTACCTTTTGAAGGAAAGGTCAGATACGGAAAACACATGTTTTTTCGGGTTCCCCAATCTGTGGGCAACCTGAGTATATTCATACATTGCGAATTTCAGGTCAGTTTCACATTTTGAGTTTTCATGCTTAATTGGCTTATTTGCCAACAATTGTGATATTAGCGCAGGCCTACCTTTTGAAGGAAAGGTCAGATACGGAAAACACATGTTTTTTCCGGTTCCCCACTCTGTGGGCAACCTGAGTATATGCATACATTGCGAATTTCAGGTCAGTTTCACATTTTGAGTTTTCATGCTTAATTGGCCATTTGCAAACTATGTCGATATAGGCCCCAAGCCTACTTTTTGAAGGATAAGGTCCGATACGTAAAAAACACATGTTTTTTTCGGTTCCCCAATCTGTCGCAACCTGATATATGCATACATTGCGAATTTCAGTCATTTCACATTTTTGAGTTTTTCATGCTTAATTGGCTTATTTTCCAACAATGGTCGATATTAGCGAAGTCCTACCTTTTAAGGAAAGGTCAGATACGGTAAACACAATGTTTTTTCGTGTTTCCCCAATCTGTGGGCAAACTCTGATATATCATACATTTCGGAATGTGCGGACATTTCACTTTAGAGTTTTTCATGCTATTGCTTTTTTGCCAACAATTGTGATATTGGCCCAGGCCTATCTTTTGAAGGAAAGGTCAGATACGGAAAACACATGTTTTTTCGGCTTCCCCAACCGGTGGGCAACCTGAGTATATGCATACGTTGCGAATTTGAGGTCAGTTTCACATTTTGAGTTTTCATGCTTAATTGGCCATTTGCAAACATATGCGATATAGGCCCATGCCTACTTTTTGAAGGAAAGGTCAGATACGGAAAACACATGTTTTTTCGGGTTCCCCAATCTGTGGGCAACCGGAGTATATGCATACATTGCGAATTTCAGGTCAGTTTCACATTTTGAGTTTTCATGCTTAATTGGCTTATTTGCCAACAATTGTGATATTAGCGCAGGCCTACCTTTTGAAGGAACGGTCAGATACGGAAAACACATGTTTTTTCGGGTTCCCCAATCTGTGGGCAACCTGAGTATATGCATACATTGCGAATTTCAGGTCAGTTTCACATTTTGAGTTTTTATGCTTAATTGGCTTATTTGCCAACAATTGTGATATTAGCGCAGGCCTACCTTTTGAAGGAAAGGTCAGATACGGAAAACGCATGCTTTTTCGGGTTCCCCAACCTGTGGGCAACCTGAGTATATGCATACCTTGCGAATTTGAGGTCAGTTTCACATTTTGAGTTTTCATGCTTAATTGGCTTATTTGCCAACAATTGTGATATTAGCGCAGGCCTACCTTTTGAAGGAAAGTCAGATACGGAAAACACATGTTTTTTCGGGTTCCCCAATCTGTGGGCAACCTGAGTATATGCATAAATTGCGAATTTCAGGTCAGTTTCACATTTTGAGTTTTCATGCTTAATTGGCTTATTTGCCAACAATTGTGATATTAGCGCAGGCCTACCTTTTTGAAGGAAAGGTCAGATACGGAAAACACATGTTTTTTCGGGTTCCCCAATCTGTGGGCAACCTGAGTATATGCATACATTTCGAATTTGAGGTCAGTTTCACATTTTGAGTTTTCATGCTTAATTGGCTATTTGCCAACAATTGTGATATTGGCCTAGGACTATCTTTTGAAAGAAAGATTGGATATGGAAAACACATGTTTTTTCGTGTTCCCCAATCTGTGGGCAACCTGAGTATATGCAATACTTTGTGCGAATTGAGGTCAGTTTGCACTTTTGAGTTTTCATGCGTAATTGGCTTATTTGCCAACAATTGTGATTATTGGCCCAGGCCTATCTTTTTGATGGAAAGGTCATATCGGAACACACATGTTTTTTTTTCCGGGTTCCCCAACCTGTAGGGAACCTGAGTATATGCCTACATTTGAATTTGAGGTCAGTTTCACATTTTCAGTTTTCATGCTTAATTGACCATTTGCAAACATATGCGATATAGGCCCAGGCCTACCTTTTGCAGGAAAGGTCAGATACGGAAAACACATGTTTTTTCGGGTTCCCCAACCTGTGGGGAACCTGAGTATATGCATACATTTCGAATTTGAGGTCAGTTTCACATTTTGAGTTTTCATGCTTAATTGCTTATTTGCCAACAATTGTGATATTGGGCGAGACCTATCTTTTGAAGGAAAGGGTCGATACGAAAACACATCTTTTTCGGGTTCCCCAATCTGTGGGCAACCTGAGTATATGCATACATTGCGAAGTTCAGGTCAGTTTCACATTTTGAGTTTTCATGCTTAATTGGCTTATTTGCCAACAATTGTGATCTTAGCGCAGGCCTACCTTTTGAAGGAAAGGTCAGATACGGAAAACACATGTTTTTTCGGGTTCCCCAATCTGTGGGCAACCTGAGTATATGCATACATTGCGAATTTCAGGTCAGTTTCACATTTTGAGTTTTCATGCTTAATTGGCTTATTTGCCACCAATTGTGATATTAGCGCAGGCCTACCTTTTGAAGGAAAGGTCAGATACGGAAAACACATGTTTTTTCGGGTTCCCCAACGTGTGGGCAACCTGAGTATATGCATACATTTCGAATTGGAGGTCAGTTTCACATTTTGAGTTTTCATGCTTAAATGGCTTATTTGCCAACAATTGTGATATTAGCGCAGGCCTACCTTTTGAAGGAAAGGTCAGATACGGAAAACACATGTTTTTTCGGGTTCCCCAATCTGTGGGCAACCTGAGTATATGCATACATTGCGAATTTCAGGTCAGTTTCACATTTTGAGTTTTCATGCTTAATTGGCTTATTCGCCAACAATTGTGATATTAGCGCAGGCTACCTTTTGAAGGAAACGTCAGATACGGAAAACACATGTTTTTTCGGGTTCCCCAACGTGTGGGCAACCTGAGTATATGCATACATTTCGAATTTGAGGTCAGTTTCACATATTGAGTTTTCATGCTTAATTGGCTTATTT